>NW_027670335.1:600000-792215 GCF_964188305.1 Podarcis bocagei
ACCGCGCGGCTTAGGGATTTTTTCAAAAAAAGTTGTTGATACGTCGAGGGCTAATTCTGTTTCCGATGATAAAAACCCATCTCTTTCCACCGAAAAACATTTCAGGGGATCGTTTGCAACAGTTTGGCACCGTTTTTGAGTGAATTGCAGAACGGCAGATTTTTAGCAGAAATTGTGACCGCGCGGCTTAGGGATTTTTTCAAAAAAAGTTGTTCAGACGTCGAGGGCTAATTCTGTTTCCGATGCTAAAAAGACATCTGTTTCCACCGAAAAACCTTTCAGGGGATCGTTTGCAACAGTTTGGCACCATTTTTGAGTGAATTGCAGAACGTCAGATTTTTAGCAGAAATTGTGACCGCGCGGCTTAGGGATTTTTTCAAAAAAAGTTGTTCAGACATCGAGGGCTAATTCTGTTTCCGATGATAAAAAGACATCTGTTTCCACCGAAAAACCTTTCAGGGGATCGTTTGCAACAGTTTGGCACCATTTTTGAGTGAATTGCAGAACGTCAGATTTTTAGCAGAAATTGTGACCGCGCGGCTTAGGGATTTTTTCAAAAAAAGTTGTTCAGACGTCGAGGGCTAATTCTGTTTCCGATGATAAAAACCCATCTGTTTCCACCGAAAAACATTTCAGGGGATCACTTGCAACAGTTGGCCAACTTTTTTGAGTGAATTGCAGAACGTCAGATTTTTAGCAGAAATTGTGACCGCGCGGCTTAGGGATTTTTTCAAAAAAAGTTGTTGAGACGTCGAGGGCTAATTCTGTTTCCGATGATAAAAACCCATCTGTTTTCACCTTAAAACATTTCAGGGGATCTCTTGCAACAGTTTGCCAACATTTTTGAGTGAATTGCAGAACGTCAGATTTTTAGCAGAAATTGTGACCGCGCGGCTTAGGGATTTTTTCAAAAAAAGTTGTTCAGACGTCGAGGGCTAATTCTGTTTCCGATGATAAAAACCCATCTGTTTCCACCGAAAAACATTTCAGGGGATCGTTTGCAACAGTTTGGCACCGTTTTTGAGTGAATTGCAGAACGTCAGATTTTTAGCAGAAATTGTGACCGCGCGGCTTAGGGATTTTTTCAAAAAAAGTTGTTGAGACGTCGAGGGCTAATTCTGTTTCCGATGATAAAAAGACATCTGTTTCCACCGAAAAACCTTTCAGGGGATCGTTTGCAACAGTTTGGCACCATTTTTGAGTGAATTGCAGAACGTCAGATTTTTAGCAGAAATTGTGACCGGGCGGCTTAGGGATTTTTTCAAAAAAAGTTGTTCAGACGTTGAGGGCTAATTCTGTTTCCGATGATAAAAACCCATCTGTTTCCACCGAAAATCATTTCAGGGGATCGTTTGCAACAGTTTGGCACCGTTTTTGAGTGAATTGCAGAACGTCAGATTTTTAGCAGAAATTGTGACCGCGCGGCTTAGGGATTTTTTCAAAAAAAGTTGTTGAGACGTCGAGGGCTAATTCTGTTTCCGATGATAAAAACCCGTCTTTTTCCACCGAAAAACATTTCAGGGGATCACTTGCAACAGTTGGCCAACTTTTTTGAGTGAATTGCAGAACGTCAGATTTTTAGCAGAAATTGTGACCGCGCGGCTTAGGGATTTTTTCAAAAAAAGTTGTTGATACGTCGAGGGCTAATTCTGTTTCCGATGATAAAAACCCATCTCTTTCCACCGAAAAACATTTCAGGGGATCGTTTGCAACAGTTTGGCACCGTTTTTGAGTGAATTGCAGAACGGCAGATTTTTAGCAGAAATTGTGACCGCGCGGCTTAGGGATTTTTTCAAAAAAAGTTGTTCAGACGTCGAGGGCTAATTCTGTTTCCGATGCTAAAAAGACATCTGTTTCCACCGAAAAACCTTTCAGGGGATCGTTTGCAACAGTTTGGCACCATTTTTGAGTGAATTGCAGAACGTCAGATTTTTAGCAGAAATTGTGACCGCGCGGCTTAGGGATTTTTTCAAAAAAAGTTGTTCAGACATCGAGGGCTAATTCTGTTTCCGATGATAAAAAGACATCTGTTTCCACCGAAAAACCTTTCAGGGGATCGTTTGCAACAGTTTGGCACCATTTTTGAGTGAATTGCAGAACGTCAGATTTTTAGCAGAAATTGTGACCGCGCGGCTTAGGGATTTTTTCAAAAAAAGTTGTTCAGACGTCGAGGGCTAATTCTGTTTCCGATGATAAAAACCCATCTGTTTCCACCGAAAAACATTTCAGGGGATCACTTGCAACAGTTGGCCAACTTTTTTGAGTGAATTGCAGAACGTCAGATTTTTAGCAGAAATTGTGACCGCGCGGCTTAGGGATTTTTTCAAAAAAAGTTGTTGAGACGTCGAGGGCTAATTCTGTTTCCGATGATAAAAACCCATCTGTTTTCACCTTAAAACATTTCAGGGGATCTCTTGCAACAGTTTGCCAACATTTTTGAGTGAATTGCAGAACGTCAGATTTTTAGCAGAAATTGTGACCGCGCGGCTTAGGGATTTTTTCAAAAAAAGTTGTTCAGACGTCGAGGGCTAATTCTGTTTCCGATGATAAAAACCCATCTGTTTCCACTGAAAAACATTTCAGGGGATCACTTGCAACAGTTTGGCACCGTTTTTGAGTGAATTGCAGAACGTCAAATTTTTAGCAGAAATTGTGACCGCGCGGCTTAGGGATTTTTTCAAAAAAAGTTGTTCAGACGTCGAGGGCTAATTCTGTTTCCGATGATAAAAACCCATCTGTTTCCACCGAAAAACATTTCAGGGGATCGTTTGCAACAGTTTGGCACCGTTTTTGAGTGAATTGCAGAACGTCAGATTTTTAGCAGAAATTGTGACCGCGCGGCTTAGGGATTTTTTCAAAAAAAGTTGTTGAGACGTCGAGGGCTAATTCTGTTTCCGATGATAAAAAGACATCTGTTTCCACCGAAAAACCTTTCAGGGGATCGTTTGCAACAGTTTGGCACCATTTTTGAGTGAATTGCAGAACGTCAGATTTTTAGCAGAAATTGTGACCGGGCGGCTTAGGGATTTTTTCAAAAAAAGTTGTTCAGACGTTGAGGGCTAATTCTGTTTCCGATGATAAAAAC
Source organism: Podarcis bocagei (assembly GCF_964188305.1). NCBI lineage: Eukaryota > Metazoa > Chordata > Lepidosauria > Squamata > Lacertidae > Podarcis > Podarcis bocagei. The sequence goes on from NW_027670335.1 coordinate 603,086, forward strand.
CCATCTGTTTCCACCGAAAATCATTTCAGGGGATCGTTTGCAACAGTTTGGCACCGTTTTTGAGTGAATTGCAGAACGTCAGATTTTTAGCAGAAATTGTGACCGCGCGGCTTAGGGATTTTTTCAAAAAAAGTTGTTGAGACGTCGAGGGCTAATTCTGTTTCCGATGATAAAAACCCGTCTTTTTCCACCGAAAAACATTTCAGGGGATCACTTGCAACAGTTGGCCAACTTTTTTGAGTGAATTGCAGAACGTCAGATTTTTAGCAGAAATTGTGACCGCGCGGCTTAGGGATTTTTTCAAAAAAAGTTGTTGATACGTCGAGGGCTAATTCTGTTTCCGATGATAAAAACCCATCTGTTTCCACCGAAAAACCTTTCAGGGGATCGTTTGCAACAGTTTGGCACCGTTTTTGAGTGAATTGCAGAACGTCAGATTTTTAGCAGAAATTGTGACCGCGCGGCTTAGGGATTTTTTCAAAAAAGGTTGTTCAGACGTCGAGGGCTAATTCTGTTTCCGATGATAAAAAGACATCTGTTTCCACCGAAAAACCTTTCAGGGGATCGTTTGCAACAGTTTGGCACCATTTTTGAGTGAATTGCAGAACGTCAGATTTTTAGCAGAAATTGTGACCGCGCGGCTTAGGGATTTTTTCAAAAAAAGTTGTTCAGACGTCGAGGGCTAATTCTGTTTCCGATGATAAAAAGACATCTGTTTCCACCGAAAAACCTTTCAGGGGATCGTTTGCAACAGTTTGGCACCATTTTTGAGTGAATTGCAGAACGTCAGATTTTTAGCAGAAATTGTGACCGCGCGGCTTAGGGATTTTTTCAAACAAAGTTGTTCAGACGTCGAGGGCTAATTCTGTTTCCGATGATAAAAACCCTTCTGTTTCCACCGAAAAACATTTGAGGGGATCACTTGCAACAGTTTGGCACCGTTTTTGAGTGAATTGCAGAACGTCAGATTTTTAGCAGAAATTGTGACCGCGCGGGTTAGGGATTTTTTCAAAAATAGTTGTTCAGACGTTGAGGGCTAATTCTGTTTCCGATGATAAAAACCCATCTGTTTCCACCGAAAAACATTTCAGGGGATCACTTGCAACAGTTTGCCAACTTTTTTGAGTGAATTGCAGAACGTCAGATTTTTAGCAGAAATTGTGACCGCGCGGCTTAGGGATTTTTTCAAAAAAAGTTGTTGAGACGTCGAGGGCTAATTCTGTTTCCGATGATAAAAACCCATCTGTTTCCACCGAAAAACCTTTCAGGGGATCACTTGCAACAGTTGGCCAACTTTTTTGAGTGAATTGCAGAACGTCAGATTTTTAGCAGAAATTGTGACCGCGCGGCTTAGGGATTTTTTCAAAAAAAAGTTGTTCAGACGTCGAGGGCTAATTCTGTTTCAGATGATAAAAACCCATCTGTTTCCACCGAAAAACCTTTCAGGGGATCACTTGCAACAGTTTGCCAACATTTTTGAGTGAATTGCAGAACGTCAGATTTTTAGCAGAAATTGTGACCGCGCGGCTTAGGAATTTTTTCAAAAAAAGTTGTTCAGACGTCGAGGGCTAATTCTGTTTCCGATGATAAAAAGACATCTGTTTCCACCGAAAAACCTTTCAGGGGATCGTTTGCAACAGTTTGCCAACATTTTTGAGTGAATTGCAGAACGTGAGATTTTTAGCAGAAATTGTGACCGCGCGGCTTAGGGATTTTTTCAAAAAAAGTTGTTCAGACGTCGAGGGCTAATTCTGTTTCCGATGATAAAAACCCATCTGTTTCCACCGAAAAACCTTTCAGGGGATCGTTTGCAACAGTTTGCCAACATTTTTGAGTGAATTGCAGAACGTGAGATTTTTAGCAGAAATTGTGACCGCGCGGCTTAGGGATTTTCTCAAAAAAAGTTGTTCAGACGTCGAGGGCTAATTCTGTTTCCGATGATAAAAACCCATCTGTTTCCACCGAAAAACCTTTCAGGGGATCGTTTGCAACAGTTTGCCAACATTTTTGAGTGAATTGCAGAACGTCAGATTTTTAGCAGAAATTGTGACCGCGCGGCTTAGGGATTTTCTCAAAAAAAGTTGTTCAGACGTCGAGGGCTAATTCTGTTTCCGATGATAAAAACCCATCTGTTTCCACCGAAAAACATTTCAGGGGATCACTTGCAACAGTTTGCCAACATTTTTGAGTGAATTGCAGAACGTCAGATTTTTAGCAGAAATTGTGACCGCGCGGCTTAGGGATTTTTTTAAAAAAAGTTGTTCAGACGTCAAGGGCTAATTCTGTTTCCGATGATAAAAAGACATCTGTTTCCACCGAAAAACCTTTCAGGGGATCGTTTGCAACAGTTTGCCAACATTTTTGAGTGAATTGCAGAACGTCAGATTTTTAGCAGAAATTGTGACCGCGCGGCTTAGGGATTTTTTCAAAAAAAGTTGTTCAGACGTCGAGGGCTAATTCTGTTTCCGATGATAAAAACTCATATGTTTCCACCGAAAAACCTTTCAGGGGATCGTTTGCAACAGTTTGCCAACATTTTTGAGTGAATTGCAGAATGTGAGATTTTTAGCAGAAATTGTGACCGCGCGGCTTAGGGATTTTTTCAAAAAAAGTTGTTCAGACGTCGAGGGCTAATTCTGTTTCCGATGATAAAAACCCATCTCTTTCCTCCGAAAAACATTTCAGGGGATCACTTGCAACAGTTTGGCACCGTTTTTGAGTGAATTGCAGAACGTCAGATTTTTAGCAGAAATTGTGACCGCGCGGCTTAGGGATTTTTTCAAAAAAAGTTGTTGAGACGTCGAGGGCTAATTCTGTTTCCGATGATAAAAACACATCTTTTTCCACCGAAAAACATTTCAGGGGATCACTTGCAACAGTTGGCCAACTTTTTTGAGTGAATTGCAGAACGTCAGATTTTTAGCAGAAATTGTGACCGCGCGGCTTACGGATTTTTTCAAAAAAAGTTGTTGAGACGTCGAGGGCTAATTCTGTTTCCGATGATAAAAACCCATCTGTTTTCACCGAAAAACATTTCAGGGGATCTCTTGCAACAGTTTGCCAACATTTTTGAGTGAATTGCAGAACGTCAGATTTTTAGCAGAAATTGTGACCGCGCGGCTTAGGGATTTTTTAAAAAAATTTGTTGAGACGTCAAGGGCTAATTCTGTTTCCGATGATAAAAACCCATCTGTTTCAACCGAAAAACCTTTCAGGGGATCGTTTGCAACAGTTTGGCACCGTTTTTGAGTGAATTGCAGAACGTCAGATTTTTAGCAGAAATTGTGACCGCGCGGCTTAGGGATTTTTTCAAAAAAAGTTGTTCAGACATCAAGGGCTAATTCTGTTTCCGATGATAAAAAGACATCTGTTTCCACCGAAAAACCTTTCAGGGGATCGTTTGCAACAGTTTGGCACCATTTTTGAGTGAATTGCAGAACATCAGATTTTTAGCAGAAATTGTGACCGTGCGGCTTAGGGATTTTTTCAAAAAAAGTTGTTCAGACGTCGAGGGCTAATTCTGTTTCCGATGATAAAAACTCATATGTTTCCACCGAAAAACCTTTCAGGGGATCGTTTGCAACAGTTTGCCAACATTTTTGAGTGAATTGCAGAACGTGAGATTTTTAGCAGAAATTGTGACCGCGCGGCTTAGGGATTTTTTCAAAAAAAGTTGTTCAGACGTCGAGGGCTAATTCTGTTTCCGATGATAAAAACCCATCTCTTTCCACCGAAAAACATTTCAGGGGATCACTTGCAACAGTTTGGCACCGTTTTTGAGTGAATTGCAGAACGTCAGATTTTTAGCAGAAATTGTGACCGCGCGGCTTAGGGATTTTTTCAAAAAAAGTTGTTCAGACGTCGAGGGCTAATTCTGTTTCCGATGATAAAAACCCATCTGTTTCCACGGAAAAACATTTCAGGGGATCACTTGCAACAGTTTGCCAACATTTTTGAGTGAATTGCAGAACGTCAGATTTTTAGCAGAAATTGTGACCGCGCGGCTTAGGGATTTTTTCAAAAAAAGTTGTTCAGACGTCAAGGGCTAATTCTGTTTCCGATGATAAAAAGACATCTGTTTCCACCGAAAAACCTTTCAGGGGATCGTTTGCAACAGTTTGTCAACATTTTTGAGTGAATTGCAGAACGTCAGATTTTTAGCAGAAATTGTGACCGCGCGGCTTAGGGATTTTTTCAAAAAAAGTTGTTCAGACGTCGAGGGCTAATTCTGTTTCCGATGATAAAAACCCATCTGTTTCCACCGAAAAACCTTTCAGGGGATCACTTGCAACAGTTTGCCAACATTTTTGAGTGAATTGCAGAACGTCAGATTTTTAGCAGAAATTGTGACCGCGCGGCTTAGGAATTTTTTCAAAAAAAGTTGTTCAGACGTCGAGGGCTAATTCTGTTTCCGATGATAAAAAGACATCTGTTTCCACCGAAAAACCTTTCAGGGGATCGTTTGCAACAGTTTGCCAACATTTTTGAGTGAATTGCAGAACGTGAGATTTTTAGCAGAAATTGTGACCGCGCGGCTTAGGGATTTTTTCAAAAAAAGTTGTTCAGACGTCGAGGGCTAATTCTGTTTCCGATGATAAAAACCCATCTGTTTCCACCGAAAAACCTTTCAGGGGATCGTTTGCAACAGTTTGCCAACATTTTTGAGTGAATTGCAGAACGTGAGATTTTTAGCAGAAATTGTGACCGCGCGGCTTAGGGATTTTCTCAAAAAAAGTTGTTCAGACGTCGAGGGCTAATTCTGTTTCCGATGATAAAAACCCATCTGTTTCCACCGAAAAACATTTCAGGGGATCACTTGCAACAGTTTGCCAACATTTTTGAGTGAATTGCAGAACGTCAGATTTTTAGCAGAAATTGTGACCGCGCGGCTTAGGGATTTTTTTAAAAAAAGTTGTTCAGACGTCAAGGGCTAATTCTGTTTCCGATGATAAAAAGACATCTGTTTCCACCGAAAAACCTTTCAGGGGATCGTTTGCAACAGTTTGCCAACATTTTTGAGTGAATTGCAGAACGTCAGATTTTTAGCAGAAATTGTGACCGCGCGGCTTAGGGATTTTTTCAAAAAAAGTTGTTCAGACGTCGAGGGCTAATTCTGTTTCCGATGATAAAAACTCATATGTTTCCACCGAAAAACCTTTCAGGGGATCGTTTGCAACAGTTTGCCAACATTTTTGAGTGAATTGCAGAATGTGAGATTTTTAGCAGAAATTGTGACCGCGCGGCTTAGGGATTTTTTCAAAAAAAGTTGTTCAGACGTCGAGGGCTAATTCTGTTTCCGATGATAAAAACCCATCTCTTTCCTCCGAAAAACATTTCAGGGGATCACTTGCAACAGTTTGGCACCGTTTTTGAGTGAATTGCAGAACGTCAGATTTTTAGCAGAAATTGTGACCGCGCGGCTTAGGGATTTTTTCAAAAAAAGTTGTTGAGACGTCGAGGGCTAATTCTGTTTCCGATGATAAAAACACATCTTTTTCCACCGAAAAACATTTCAGGGGATCACTTGCAACAGTTGGCCAACTTTTTTGAGTGAATTGCAGAACGTCAGATTTTTAGCAGAAATTGTGACCGCGCGGCTTACGGATTTTTTCAAAAAAAGTTGTTGAGACGTCGAGGGCTAATTCTGTTTCCGATGATAAAAACCCATCTGTTTTCACCGAAAAACATTTCAGGGGATCTCTTGCAACAGTTTGCCAACATTTTTGAGTGAATTGCAGAACGTCAGATTTTTAGCAGAAATTGTGACCGCGCGGCTTAGGGATTTTTTAAAAAAATTTGTTGAGACGTCAAGGGCTAATTCTGTTTCCGATGATAAAAACCCATCTGTTTCAACCGAAAAACCTTTCAGGGGATCGTTTGCAACAGTTTGGCACCGTTTTTGAGTGAATTGCAGAACGTCAGATTTTTAGCAGAAATTGTGACCGCGCGGCTTAGGGATTTTTTCAAAAAAAGTTGTTCAGACATCAAGGGCTAATTCTGTTTCCGATGATAAAAAGACATCTGTTTCCACCGAAAAACCTTTCAGGGGATCGTTTGCAACAGTTTGGCACCATTTTTGAGTGAATTGCAGAACATCAGATTTTTAGCAGAAATTGTGACCGTGCGGCTTAGGGATTTTTTCAAAAAAAGTTGTTCAGACGTCGAGGGCTAATTCTGTTTCCGATGATAAAAACTCATATGTTTCCACCGAAAAACCTTTCAGGGGATCGTTTGCAACAGTTTGCCAACATTTTTGAGTGAATTGCAGAACGTGAGATTTTTAGCAGAAATTGTGACCGCGCGGCTTAGGGATTTTTTCAAAAAAAGTTGTTCAGACGTCGAGGGCTAATTCTGTTTCCGATGATAAAAACCCATCTCTTTCCACCGAAAAACATTTCAGGGGATCACTTGCAACAGTTTGGCACCGTTTTTGAGTGAATTGCAGAACGTCAGATTTTTAGCAGAAATTGTGACCGCGCGGCTTAGGGATTTTTTCAAAAAAAGTTGTTCAGACGTCGAGGGCTAATTCTGTTTCCGATGATAAAAACCCATCTGTTTCCACGGAAAAACATTTCAGGGGATCACTTGCAACAGTTTGCCAACATTTTTGAGTGAATTGCAGAACGTCAGATTTTTAGCAGAAATTGTGACCGCGCGGCTTAGGGATTTTTTCAAAAAAAGTTGTTCAGACGTCAAGGGCTAATTCTGTTTCCGATGATAAAAAGACATCTGTTTCCACCGAAAAACCTTTCAGGGGATCGTTTGCAACAGTTTGTCAACATTTTTGAGTGAATTGCAGAACGTCAGATTTTTAGCAGAAATTGTGACCGCGCGGCTTAGGGATTTTTTCAAAAAAAGTTGTTCAGACGTCGAGGGCTAATTCTGTTTCCGATGATAAAAACTCATATGTTTCCACCGAAAAACCTTTCAGGGGATCGTTTGCAACAGTTTGCCAACATTTTTGAGTGAATTGCAGAACGTGAGATTTTTAGCAGAAATTGTGACCGCGCGGCTTAGGGATTTTTTCAAAAAAAGTTGTTCAGACGTCGAGGGCTAATTCTGCTTCCGATGATAAAAACCCATCACTTTCCACCGAAAAACATTTCAGGGGATCACTTGCAACAGTTTGGCACCGTTTTTGAGTGAATTGCAGAACGTCAGATTTTTAGCAGAAATTGTGACCGCGCGGCTTAGGGATTTTTTCAAAAAAAGTTGTTGAGACGTCGAGGGCTAATTCTGTTTCCGATGATAAAAACCCATCTTTTTCCACCGAAAAACATTTCAGGGGATCACTTGCAACAGTTGGCCAACTTTTTTGAGTGAATTGCAGAACGTCAGATTTTTAGCAGAAATTGTGACCGCGCGGCTTAGGGATTTTTTCAAAAAAAGTTGTTGAGACGTCGAGGGCTAATTCTGTTTCCGATGATAAAAACCCACCTGTTTTCACCGAAAAACATTTCAGGGGATCTCTTGCAACAGTTTGCCAACATTTTTGAGTGAATTGCAGAACGTCAGATTTTTAGCAGAAATTGTGACCGCGCGGCTTAGGGATTTTTTTAAAAAAATTGTTGAGACGTCGAGGGCTAATTCTGTTTCCGATGATAAAAACCCATCTGTTTCCACCGAAAAACCTTTCAGGGGATCGTTTGCAACAGTTTGGCACCGTTTTTGAGTGAATTGCAGAACGTCAGATTTTTAGCAGAAATTGTGACCGCGCGGCTTAGGGATTTTTTCAAAAAAAGTTATTCAGACGTCGAGGGCTAATTCTGTTTCCGATGATAAAAACCCATCTGTTTCCACGGAAAAACATTTCAGGGGATCACTTGCAACAGTTTGCCAACATTTTTGAGTGAATTGCAGAACGTCAGATTTTTAGCAGAAATTGTGACCGCGCGGCTTAGGGATTTTTTCAAAAAAAGTTGTTCAGACGTCAAGGGCTAATTCTGTTTCCGATGATAAAAAGACATCTGTTTCCACCGAAAAACCTTTCAGGGGATCGTTTGCAACAGTTTGCCAACATTTTTGAGTGAATTACAGAACGTCAGATTTTTAGCAGAAATTGTGACCGCGCGGGTTAGGGATTTTTTCAAAAAAAGTTGTTCAGACGTCGAGGGCTAATTCTGTTTCCGATGATAAAAACTCATATGTTTCCACCGAAAAACCTTTCAGGGGATCGTTTGCAACAGTTTGCCAACATTTTTGAGTGAATTGCAGAACGTGAGATTTTTAGCAGAAATTGTGACCGCGCGGCTTAGGGATTTTTTCAAAAAAAGTTGTTCAGACGTCGAGGGCTAATTCTGTTTCCGATGATAATAACCCATCACTTTCCACCGAAAAACATTTCAGGGGATCACTTGCAACAGTTTGGCACCGTTTTTGAGTGAATTGCAGAACGTCAGATTTTTAGCAGAAATTGTGACCGCGCGGCTTAGGGATTTTTTTAAAAAAATTGTTGAGACGTCGAGGGCTAATTCTGTTTCCGATGATAAAAACCCATCTGTTTCCACCGAAAAACCTTTCAGGGGATCGTTTGCAACAGTTTGGCACCGTTTTTGAGTGAATTGCAGAACGTCAGATTTTTAGCAGAAATTGTGACCTTAGGGATTTTTTCAAAAAAAGTTGTTCAGACGTCGAGGGCTAATTCTGTTTCCGATGATAAAAACCCATCTGTTTCCACCGAAAAACATTTCAGGGGATCGTTTGCAACAGTTTGGCACCGTTTTTGAGTGAATTGCAGAACGTCAGATTTTTAGCAGAAATTGTGACCGCGCGGTTTAGGGATTTTTTCAAAAAAAGTTGTTGAGACGTCGAGGGCTAATTCTGTTTCCGATGATAAAAAGACATCTGTTTCCACCGAAAAACCTTTCAGGGGATCGTTTGCAACAGTTTGGCACCATTTTTGAGTGAATTGCAGAACGTCAGGTTTTTAGCAGAAATTGTGACCGCGCGGCTTAGGGATTTTTTCAAAAAAAGTTGTTCAGACGTTGAGGGCTAATTCTGTTTCCGATGATAAAAACCCATCTGTTTCCACCGAAAAACATTTCAGGGGATCGTTTGCAACAGTTTGGCACCGTTTTTGAGTGAATTGCAGAACGTCAGATTTTTAGCAGAAATTGTGACCGCGCGGCTTAGGGATTTTTTCAAAAAAAGTTGTTGAGACGTCGAGGGCTAATTCTGTTTCCGATGATAAAAACCCGTCTTTTTCCACCGAAAAACATTTCAGGGGATCACTTGCAACAGTTGGCCATCTTTTTTGAGTGAATTGCAGAACGTCAGATTTTTAGCAGAATTTGTGACCGCGCGGCTTAGGGATTTTTTCAAAAAAAGTTGTTGAGACGTCGAGGGCTAATTCTGTTTCCGATGATAAAAACCCATCTGTTTTCACCGAAAAACATTTCAGGGGATCTCTTGCAACAGTTTGCCAACATTTTTGAGTGAATTGCAGAACGTCAGATTTTTAGCAGAAATTGTGACCGCGCGCGGGCTTAGGGATTTTTTCAAAAAAAGTTGTTGAGACGTCGAGGGCTAATTCTGTTTCCAATGATAAAAACCCGTCTTTTTCCACCGAAAAACATTTCAGGGGATCACTTGCAACAGTTGGCCAACTTTTTTGAGTGAATTGCAGAACGTCAGATTTTTAGCAGAATTTGTGACCGCGCGGCTTAGGGATTTTTTCAAAAAAAGTTGTTGAGACGTCGAGGGCTAATTCTGTTTCCGATGATAAAAACCCATCTGTTTTCACCGAAAAACATTTCAGGGGATCTCTTGCAACAGTTTGCCAACATTTTTGAGTGAATTGCAGAACGTCAGATTTTTAGCAGAAATTGTGACCGCGCGCGGGCTTAGGGATTTTTTCAAAAAAAGTTGTTGAGACGTCGAGGGCTAATTCTGTTTCCAATGATAAAAACCCGTCTTTTTCCACCGAAAAACATTTCAGGGGATCACTTGCAACAGTTGGCCAACTTTTTTGAGTGAATTGCAGAACGTCAGATTTTTAGCAGAATTTGTGACCGCGCGCGGGCTTAGGGATTTTTTCAAAAAAAGTTGTTGAGACGTCGAGGGCTAATTCTGTTTCCGATGATAAAAACCCATCTGTTTTCACCGAAAAACATTTCAGGGGATCTCTTGCAACAGTTTGCCAACATTTTTGAGTGAATTGCAGAACGTCAGATTTTTAGCAGAAATTGTGACCGCGCGCGGGCTTAGGGATTTTTTCAAAAAAAGTTGTTGAGACGTCGAGGGCTAATTCAGTTTCCGATGATAAAAACCCGTCTTTTTCCACCGAAAAACATTTCAGGGGATCACTTGCAACAGTTGGCCAACTTTTTTGAGTGAATTGCAGAACGTCAGATTTTTAGCAGAAATTGTGACCGCGCGCGGGCTTAGGGATTTTGTCAAAAAAAGTTGTTGAGACGTCGAGGGCTAATTCTGTTTCCGATGATAAAAACCCATCTCTTTCCACCGAAAAACATTTCAGGGGATCTCTTGCAACAGTTAGCCAACATTTTTGAGTGAATTGCAGAACGTCAGATTTTTAGCAGAAATTGTGACCGCGCGGCTTAGGGATTTTTTCAAAAAAAGTTGTTCAGACGTCGAGGGCTAATTCTGTTTCCGATGATAAAAACCCATCTGTTTCCACGGAAAAACATTTCAGGGGATCACTTGCAACAGTTTGCCAACATTTTTGAGTGAATTGCAGAACGTCAGATTTTTAGCAGAAATTGTGACCGCGCGGCTTAGGGATTTTTTCAAAAAAAGTTGTTCAGACGTCAAGGGCTAATTCTGTTTCCGATGATAAAAAGACATCTGTTTCCACCGAAAAACCTTTCAGGGGATCGTTTGCAACAGTTTGCCAACATTTTTGAGTGAATTACAGAACGTCAGATTTTTAGCAGAAATTGTGACCGCGCGGCTTAGGGATTTTTTCAAAAATAGTTGTTCAGACGTCGAGGGCTAATTCTGTTTCCGATGATAAAAACTCATATGTTTCCACCGAAAAACCTTTCAGGGGATCGTTTGCAACAGTTTGCCAACATTTTTGAGTGAATTGCAGAACGTGAGATTTTTAGCAGAAATTGTGACCGCGCGGCTTAGGGATTTTTTCAAAAAAAGTTGTTGAGACGTCGAGGGCTAATTCTGTTTCCGATGATAAAAACCCATCACTTTCCACCGAAAAACATTTCAGGGGATCACTTGCAACAGTTTGGCACCGTTTTTGAGTGAATTGCAGAACGTCAGATTTTTAGCAGAAATTGTGACCGCGCGGCTTAGGGATTTTTTCAAAAAAAGTTGTTGAGACGTCGAGGGCTAATTCTGTTTCCGATGATAAAAACCCATCTTTTTCCACCGAAAAACATTTCAGGGGATCACTTGCAACAGTTTGGCACCGTTTTTGAGTGAATTGCAGAACGTCAGATTTTTAGCAGAAATTGTGACCGCGCGGCTTAGGGATTTTTTCAAAAAAAGTTGTTGAGACGTCGAGGGCTAATTCTGTTTCCGATGATAAAAACCCATCTTTTTCCACCGAAAAACATTTCAGGGGATCTCTTGCAACAGTTTGCCAACATTTTTGAGTGAATTGCAGAACGTCAGATTTTTAGCAGAAATTGTGACCGCGCGGCTTAGGGATTTTTTTAAAAAAATTGTTGAGACGTCGAGGGCTAATTCTGTTTCCGATGATAAAAACCCATCTGTTTCCACCGAAAAACCTTTCAGGGGATCGTTTGCAACAGTTTGGCACCGTTTTTGAGTGAATTGCAGAACGTCAGATTTTTAGCAGAAATTGTGACCGCGCGGCTTAGGGATTTTTTCAAAAAAAGTTGTTCAGACGTCGAGGGCTAATTCTGTTTCCGATGATAAAAACACATCTGTTTCCACCGAAAAACATTTCAGGGGATCGTTTGCAACAGTTTGGCACCGTTTTTGAGTGAATTGCAGAACGTCAGATTTTTAGCAGAAATTGTGACCGCGCGGCTTAGGGATTTTTTCAAAAAAAGTTGTTGAGACGTCGAGGGCTAATTCTGTTTCCGATGATAAAAAGACATCTGTTTCCACCGAAAAACCTTTCAGGGGATCGTTTGCAACAGTTTGGCACCATTTTTGAGTGAATTGCAGAACGTCAGGTTTTTAGCAGAAATTGTGACCGCGCGGCTTAGGGATTTTTTCAAAAAAAGTTGTTCAGACGTTGAGGGCTAATTCTGTTTCCGATGATAAAAACCCATCTGTTTCCACCGAAAAACATTTCAGGGGATCGTTTGCAACAGTTTGGCACCGTTTTTGAGTGAATTGCAGAACGTCAGATTTTTAGCAGAAATTGTGACCGCGCGGCTTAGGGATTTTTTCAAAAATAGTTGTTCAGACGTCGAGGGCTAATTCTGTTTCCGATGATAAAAACCCATCTGTTTCCACCGAAAAACATTTCAGGGGATCACTTGCAACAGTTTGCCAACTTTTTTGAGTGAATTGCAGAACGTCAGATTTTTAGTTTTTATAAAAAATTTTATTGCGTTTCTTTCCATAAGTGAACAAATTTGTTTGAACAACAATATACAAGAAACATTTTCCATATATATAAAGAAAAACATAAAAAAAAGAAAGGATCATTATAAAATTTTTTCGCCATCTTTTTGGACCTCCTCGCATCCTCTCAGCATTGCGTTCATCATTCTAACCAATTCAGCAATTTATTATTTTATTTCCCAACTTATTATACCTTTGTATTTATTATGTTACCGATTTCAAAAATTTGTAATTTAATTTTAACACTCTTAATAAACATAATATTTTGTTTCTAGTTTGTCTCATTTTTTTCCCCCATCAATACTTACTTTATCATTTACTTAAAATAAATTGCCGAAGCATAACGTTTCTTAATCGTGCACAATCTTAACACTCAAACAACTTATAATATTTTTGCAAATAGTCCTTAAATTTTTTCCAGTCCTCCTCCATTGTTTCTTCGCTCAGATCTCGAATTCTGCCGGTCATTTCTGCCAACTCCATGTAGTCCATCAGCTGCGTCTGCCAGTCCTCCAGTGTGGGTAAATCTGGTGTCTTCCAGAACTTTGCGATGAGAATCCTAGCTGCTGTGGTTGCATACATAAACAAGGTTCTGTCCTTCTTTGGCACCTTCCGGTCCACCATGCCCAGAAGAAAGGCCTCTGGTTTCTTAGAAAAGGTATATCTAAATACCTTTTTCAACTCATTATGTATCATTTCCCAAAAGGCCTTTACTTTCGGGCAAGTCCACCAGAGGTGAAAGAATGTACCTTCTGCCTCCTTACATTTCCAACACTTATTATCAGAAAGATGGTATATTTTAGCCAACTTGACTGGGGTCATGTACCACCGGTATACCATTTTCATAATGTTCTCTTTCAAGGCACTACATGCCGTGAATTTCATACCGGTGTTCCATAACCTTTCCCAGTCCTCAGACATAATGTTGTGTCCTACATCCTGTGCCCATTTTATCATAGCAGATTTAACTGTCTCATCCTGTGTGTTCCATTTAAGCAGCAAGTCATACATCCTCGAAAGTACCTTAGTCTTTGGTTCTAGTAACTCCGTCTCCAGTTTCGATTTCTCCAACTGGAAACCCACTTTTTTGTCCATTTTAAATACCTCTTGAATTTGAGCATAATGTAACCAATCTCGCACCTTACCTTTTAATTTATCCTGGCTTTGGAGCTTCCAATTGTCTCCAACTCTTTCAATCAGTTCCCAATATTTTGGCCAATAGGCCTCCATATTGGGCTTTTTTTTAGAAATCTTGGCTTCCACAGGTGATAACCACCTCGGGGTCTTGTTTTCTAATAAATCCTTATACTTCATCCAGACGGCAAAAATTGATTTTCTGACAATATGGTTTTTGAACAATTTATGAAGCTTCGCCTTGTCATACCACAAGTATGCATGCCAACCATACACATTATCAAACCCCTCCAGATCTAGGACATCGGTGTTTTCCAACAGGAACCAATCCTTCAACCAGCAGAAGGCTGCAGCTTCATAGTACAACCTTAAGTCCGGCAGGGCAAACCCCCCTCTTTCTTTTGAGTCGGTTAGTATTTTAAATTTTATTCGGGGCTTTTTGCCCTGCCAGACAAACTTAGAAATATCCTTCTGCCATTTTCCAAAACATTCCATTCTGTCCACGACCTGAAGGGTTTGAAATAAGAATAGCATTTTTGGCAAAACACACATCTTTATAGCTGCGATTCGGCCTGACAAGGTAAGTTTCAATCTTGACCAGATATCCAAGTCTTTTTTAATTTCCAACCAACATTTTTCATAATTGTCTTTGAAAAGGTTTAAATTTTTGGTGGACAAGTATACCCCCAGGTATTTCACTTTTTTAACCACACTTAGCTCTGTCTCTTTCTGATACCCCTCTATCTCTGTAGGTGTCAAATTTTTGACCAAAACCTTAGTTTTTTGTTTGTTTAACTTGAATCCCGCCACCCGACCAAACTCCAAAATAAGTTCCAAAACTCTTTTTGTGCTAGATACTGGCTCCTGTACTGTCAAGACTAGGTCATCTGCAAAGGCTTTCAGTTTGTATTGTTTCGCTCCGACCTCTATACCTCGCACCAACTGGTCCTCCCTAATCATATTCAGCAATACCTCCAGAACAGAAATAAATAGCAGAGGGGATAAAGGGCACCCCTGTCGTGTCCCTTTTTGAATTAGAAGTTCATCCGACACCACATTGTTCACTATCAACTTGGCTTTTTGCTCTGAATAAATTGCTTCTAGTCCATTTTCAAACCCCCGTCCCACTCCCATCCCCTTCAGGTTTTTCTTCATAAACATCCAAGAAACGTTGTCAAATGCTTTCTCCGCATCAATAAAGATTAAAGCAGCCCTTGTGTTTCTAATTCTCAACAACTCCAATATATCAATAATATTCCTGGTGTTATCAGACATGTGTCTACCAGGGAGAAAGCCTGCTTGGTCCTTGTGAATTACTTCGTTTAAAACGTGTTTAAGTCTACTTGCTAAAATGTCTGCAAATATTTTGTAATCCACATTCAGGAGTGAGATGGGACGGTAGTTCTTAAGCTGAGTCTTTTCCTTCTCTGACTTGGGAATCAATGTGATGAATGCTTCTTTCCACGTTTCCGGTGCCTTTCTCCCCTCCATAATCTGGTTGCAAACCTCCAACAACGGTTGTATCAAACAATCCTTCAGAGTCTTATAATATTTGGAGGTAAGGCCATCTGGGCCTGGAGATTTGCCAAGTTGCATATTTTGGATGGCACCTTCAATTTCCTGTTGAGTTATTTTACTGTTGAGAATTGATCTTTTATCTTGACTTATTTTAGATAGTCCATTTGTCCTCAAGAATTGGTCTATTTCCGATTCTTTCTGAGGCCCCTGTGCATAAAGTTCCTTGAAATATCTGTGGAAGCACTTTCTTATTTCTTCTGGTTTCTGAACTGTTTTTCCTTGAATCTCCAGGTTTGTGACTGTGTTTAGCTTTTGTCTTTTTTTCAATTGCCAAGCTAACAACTTTCCACATTTATTTGCTGATTCAAACGATCTCTGCTTCATTTGTTTAATTTTCCACTCAATCTCTTGATTAATCAATTTCGAATATTGTGCTTGATGGAATTTAATCTCTCTTAACACCTCTTTTGACTTCGGATTAGTTCTCAGCTTTTTCTCTCCTTCACTTATTTTCTCTAGAATTTTTTCCTTTTTTCCATTCCAAAATTTTTTCTTTATTGTATTCTGTTGTATCAGAAACCCTCTCATTACAGCTTTGCTTGCGTCCCAGATTATTCTTTTCTCCACCGTAGTGTTCAAATTTATTTCAAAGTAGTCCTTTAGCGTTTTTTGGGCCTTCTTAACGATCTCTTGATCTCTTAGCAAGGTGTCATTCATTCTCCATCTGAAGGATCCAGTTGGGAAAAGTCTCAATTCCATTTTTAAGGCATTATGGTCGGAGCAGGTTTTTGGGCAGATTTCCACTTTTCTCGTTTTCGGGGCCAGTCCTCTAGATATCCAAATTTGGTCGATTCGTGTCCATGACAAGTGGGCCTCAGAAAAGAAGGTTCCTTCTTTACCCAAGGGGTTCCTTGTCCTCCAAATGTCAATCAAGTCCATATTGTCTGTCATTTCAAAAAAGGTTTTAGGAAGTCTGCCGTCTGTTGTTAAATTTTGATTTTGGGATTTATCCATATTTGTAGACACCACCCCATTCATATCTCCCATCACGATAATATTAGAATAGTCCAGATAGTCCATCATTGTCTCATGCAGCTTCTTATAAAATTCTGATTTTCCATCATTTGGCGCATAAACTCCTAATATCAAAATCTTTTCCCCTTGTGTTTGGATTTCAATTGCGAGAATTCTTCCATGATCATCTTTAAATAAGAATTTTGGTGATAGGTTCTCCTTTGCATAAATTACAACGCCTCTTTTTTTGACTTTGTCTGATGAGATAAATTCTTGGCCAAGTCTTTTATTAATTAATACTTTCCTGTGGAGCCTAGTCACATGTGTTTCTTGAAGGCATATTACATCCAATTGTTCTTTTTTCAAAATATGGAATATCCTCCTTCTTTTTTCCGGAGAATTCCCGCCATTTATGTTCCAGCTAAGTAGCTGCAGAGACATCCTGTTCTATTTTAACGTTCTTAAGATGGGGTGCCTTCCTTTTGCTCAGATCCCGAGGGTGCAGGCGTGGGCCCGCTTTCAGGCAATATTGGTGCTGGTACAGCTGGAAGCCAATCCACTCCTTTTTGGAGATCTTCTCCGTGGTCGTGAAGGAACTTTTGGTTATCTTCAGGTGTTCTAATTTTAACCTTCCTTTCTTTGTAGGTGAAGGATAGTCCTTGTGGAAACTCCCACCTATAGGGAATTGCGTTGTATCTCAGCAATTTTGCTAGTTCTGAATAGGTGGCTCTAAGATCCAACAGCTGTCTCGGAATATCTCTATAAATTTCCACCCTTTTGTCTTGTATTTCAATTGCTTTTTTGAAATGAAGACCTAGGATCTTATCCCTCTCTTCCTTTGATCTTAAAATTATCAAACAGTCTCTGGATCTATCTTTCTTTACCACTCTTCCCAGTCTATATGCCGAGATAATCTTAAAATCTGTGTCTTCCTTTAAACCCCAGAGCTTCGAAAACTCTTGTGTTAAGTATCCAATCAAATCTCCTTGCTCTAGTTCCGGGATGCCTCTCAATTTGATGTTATTCTCGCGATTTTTCAGTTCCACCATTGACAGATAAACTTGTTGTTCACCCACCTGTTTGTGCAGGGGCTTAACTTCTCCTTTTATTTCTTCCACTTCTTTTTGTAGAGCTCCCACTTTCTGGATTGCTTCTCCAGCCAATTCCCGATTTTCCGCTGTTGCTCCTTGCAAATTCTCTATGGCTTGTGTGTGCTGGGAAACTTGATCAGTCAATTTTTGAATCGAGGAAGTTGCTTTATCTATCTTCAAAGACTGGTCGTCCACCTTCTGGTTTAAACTTGATAGTTGCTCCAATATTTGTTTAAGTAGTGTATCTGACCCACCTGCTGCCATATCTTCCTCAGTGGACTTCTCAGTTGTTTCCCCTTGTTCCCTTTGGGTCACCAGTACAGCTGGAACCGACGATCGGCGTCCTTGGGTCAGTGTTGTTTGTACAAATTGTGTTGGTTTTCTTTCCTTTTCTTTCTCCTTGGCCTCTTTAGATTCCTTGGCTTTAGATGCTCTTGTTCTCCCTGCACCACTCATTACACATCTGTCAGTGTTCAAGGTCAAATTGTCTATTGTTCCATGGGAAAGACAAATTCAATTATAAACAACCGGTAAAGTGGAATTCAAAACAAAAGTCAGTTCCCAGGATTTTATAATCCGAAGCCCTGTAGGGGGAGTGCCACCAAGTTTCAAAGACAAAGAAGGAAGTATTCCGCCATTAAAGTTCCAATATCCAAAAGTCCCTTCAAAGATTCAAAATTCCCCAGAGCACCTTTTAAAGTTCAACAAAGTTTCACAGGGGGTGCTTGCAACAATATCCCATCCAAACTTTCCTGCTCAAATGTATCAATTATACTCCAACAAAGTTTTTACAAAGTTTGCAACTGTTTCCGCAGTTTAGCACAGTCTCTCTCTCCGACAGCCCGACGATCTGGCTCTTTAAGAATCACCCCAAAGGGAGGGGGAGGTAGGAGGAGACCCCCCGTTACTCGCTCTTATAATCAAAGTCCCTTTCCACTTTCAGTTCAGCAGAAAAAAAGCAAATTTAATAGCACGAAGAAGTTAAAGCTTCCCAAAGTCCCGTTTCAAGCGCTTCCGCTTTTTAAAGCTTTGCTTTGATCTTGTCAGCAATGTCGGAAGACGGACTTCCCTTTTTTCGTCTCCCGCTTTCAGCCAAATTTGTTAAATTCTGCCAAATTTTAGTCCCCTTTACTCACGGGTATGTTACTTGCAGTTTGGTGTTGATTTTAGGAAGAAGGATCAGCGCTCATCTGTAACAGCCGCGCGGCTTCACTTCCGCGGAAAGAGCGATGAACTCACAGCACCGCTACCCCTCCTTCACTCCGGGTCTCCTTACGGGGTCCCTTCTGTGTTTTCAGAGCAGCTTCTGGTGCCCGCCGAGTCCCACGGCCACGGGCTCACTCTACCCGTGGTTTATCTTGATGGGTCGTCGCTATGCCGCAGCGAACGACCCTTTTCCGTGGAGCCCCTCTTCAGAGCTCGAAGAGGACCGCCATTACAGTTTCGCGCCGCCCCCGGAAGTCCAGAACGTCAGATTTTTAGCAGAAATTGTGACCGCGCGGCTTAGGGATTTTTTCAAAAAAAGTTGTTGAGACGTCGAGGGCTAATTCTGTTTCCGATGATAAAAACCCATCTGTTTCCACCGAAAAACCTTTCAGGGGATCACTTGCAACAGTTGGCCAACTTTTTTGAGTGAATTGCAGAACGTCAGATTTTTAGCAGAAATTGTGACCGCGCGGCTTAGGGTTTTTTTCAAAAAAAGGTGTTGAGACGTCGAGGGCTAATTCTGTTTCCGATGATAAAAACCCATCTGTTTCCACCGAAAAACATTTCAGGGGATCTCTTGCAACAGTTTGCCAACATTTTTGAGTGAATTGCAGAACGTCAGATTTTTAGCAGAAATTGTGTCTGCACGGCTTAGGGATTTTTTCAAAAAAAGTTGTTGAGACGTCGAGGGCTAATTCTGTTTCCGATGATAAAAACCCATCTGTTTCCACCGAAAAACATTTCAGGGAATCACTTGCAACAGTTTGGCACCGTTTTTTAGTGAATTGCAGAACGTCAGATTTTTAGCAGAAATTGTGACCGCGCGGCTTAGGCATTTTTTCAAAAAAAGTTGTTCAGACGTCGAGGGCTAATTCTGTTTCCGATGATAAAAACCCATCTGTTTCCACCGAAAAACATTTCAGGGGATCGTTTGCAACAGTTTGGCACCGTTTTTGAGTGAATTGCAGAACGTCAGATTTTTAGCAGAAATTGTGACCGCGCGGCTTAGGGATTTTTTCAAAAAAAGTTGTTCAGACGTCGAGGGCTAATTCTGTTTCCAATGATAAAAAGACATCTG
This sequence comes from Podarcis bocagei, assembly GCF_964188305.1. Taxonomy (NCBI): domain Eukaryota; kingdom Metazoa; phylum Chordata; class Lepidosauria; order Squamata; family Lacertidae; genus Podarcis; species Podarcis bocagei. The sequence goes on from NW_027670335.1 coordinate 622,646, forward strand.
TTTCCACCGAAAAACCTTTCAGGGGATCGTTTGCAACAGTTTGGCACCATTTTTGAGTGAATTGCAGAACGTCAGATTTTTAGCAGAAATTGTGACCGCGCGGCTTAGGGATTTTTTCAAAAAAAGGTGTTCAGACGTCGAGGGCTAATTCTGTTTCCGATGATAAAAACCCATCTGTTTCCACCGAAAAACATTTGAGGGGATCACTTGCAACAGTTTGGCACCGTTTTTGAGTGAATTGCAGAACGTCAGATTTTTAGCAGAAATTGTGACCGCGCGGCTTAGGGATTTTTTCAAAAAAAGTTGTTCAGACGTCGAGGGCTAATTCTGTTTCCGATGATAAAAACCTATCTGTTTCCACCGAAAAACATTTCACGGGATCACTTGCAACAGTTTCCCAACATTTTTGAGTGAATTGCAGAACATCAGATTTTTAGCAGAAATTGTGACCGCGCGGCTTAGGGATTTTTTCAAAAAAAGTTGTTCAGACGTCGAGGGCTAATTCTGTTTCCGATGATAAAAACCCATCTGTTTCCACCGAAAAACATTTCAGGGGATCACTTGCAACAGTTTGCCAACATTTTTGAGTGAATTGCAGAACGTCAGATTTTTAGCAGAAATTGTGACCGCGCGGCTTAGGGATTTTTTCAAAAAAAGGTGTTGAGACGTCGAGGGCTAATTCTGTTTCCGATGATAAAAACCCGTCTTTTTCCACCGAAAAACATTTCAGGGGATCACTTGCCACAGTTGGCCAACTTTTTTGAGTGAATTGCAGAACGTCAGATTTTTAGCAGAAATTGTGACCGCGCGGCTTAGGGATTTTTTCAAAAAAAGTTGTTGATACGTCGAGGGCTAATTCTGTTTCCGATGATAAAAACCCATCTGTTTCCACCGAAAAACCTTTCACGGGATCGTTTGCAACAGTTTGGCACCGTTTTTGAGTGAATTGCAGAACGTCAGATTTTTAGCAGAAATTGTGACCGCGCGGCTTAGGGATTTTTTCAAAAAAAGTTGTTCAGACGTCGAGGGCTAATTCTGTTTCCGATGATAAAAAGACATCTGTTTCCACCGAAAAACCTTTCAGGGGATCGTTTGCAACAGTTTGGCACCATTTTTGAGTGAATTGCAGAACATCAGATTTTTAGCAGAAATTGTGACCGCGCGGCTTAGGGATTTTTTCAAAAAAAGTTGTTCAGACGTCGAGGGCTAATTCTGTTTCCGATGATAAAAACCCATCTGTTTCCACCGAAAAACATTTGAGGGGATCACTTGCAACAGTTTGGCACCGTTTTTGAGTGAATTGCAGAACGTCAGATTTTTAGCAGAAATTGTGACCGCGCGGCTTAGGTATTTTTTCAAAAAAAGTTGTTCAGACGTCGAGGGCTAATTCTGTTTCCGATGATAAAAATGTTCAGTTTCGGTTTCAGTTTCTGTTAATTGGTTCTCGTGGGAAACTTGCAGATTCTAGCTTCACCAATTAACTCCAGCTGGTGTCAATTTACTCTTGGCAGAAAGCCCAGGTCTGCTTGACCTAGAAACTACTCACTCTGATTGGTTAACGAGCAGCACTCAACTCTGTTATTTAGGGATTGCTAGCACAGTTTGATGTGAGGTGTGTTAGGAGTTAGAAGTGCTGTGTATGGTTTTGAGAGAGAGAAAGAGAGGGTTTATTTTGCTTTTATTTGTAAGCAGAAACTCTGCTGGTTTTATTTCTCCTTTTTAATAAATCCTGTAAATAGTTATTCTGAGTCTAGCTGACTAGTCATTACCGCCGCGACTAGCTTCCTCGCTGTGCAGGAAAACTCTGCTACGTTTGGGCTAAAGCCAGTAGGGCTATGCCTGACACTTCAAACTTCCATGAGGTTATGGGCATTGTGCTGCCAGCCTGAGTTGCGGTGGTGTCAGCATCAACGGCGTTGGTTCCAGTAGTTCCAGAAGTTGTTGTTCTCTGGCTGGTTCCTGACCGTGGTGAGCTGGTGACGCAGCGGACACAAGGACAACAGCTGCAGCGTGTGAGTGCTGGGTGCTGTGGTTCCTGTTTTCTCTCTCGGTGGTCGTGAGTAGCTGGTTCCGGGTTCCAGGGACATCGCTCTCAAGATGGCCTCACAACCAGTTCAGATGGCTTTTGAGCGTCTGAATGACTCCAATTACTTGCTGTGGTCGGAACGCATGCAGGCAGTGCTGCAGAGGGATCGTCTCTGGCAAGTGGTGAGTAAGTTTCCTACGAAGCCTGATGATGAAGACCTCGATAAAGACCAAAGAGCAAGGGCCACAATTGTTTTGGGGCTGGAAGATTCCCAGTTGCCGTATGTGAGGGGAATCAAGACAGCTAGAGGTGTGTGGCAAGCACTTAAAGAACTCCATGTGCGTGAGACAGCGGTTTCCAAGCTGTTCATTCGCAAGGCATTGTACAAGGCAATGTTACAGCCTGGGGTTACAATGCAGGAACACCTACACAGTTTACAGTTAAAGTTTGTTGCGCTACAGGAAAGAGACTGTGCACTAGACCAGCAGGAGAAAGTGGCTATTATTTTGAGTTCTCTCCCGGAAAGCTGGGATAATTTAGCTTTGTCTCTAGAAGGCATACAGGAGCGTGATTTATCAGTCAGTTACGTTACTGGGCGTTTGATTGAAGAATGGCAGAAGAGGCAAGAAAGGTCGGTGGCTGCAGAGGTTTCTACAGGTGGGCGGTTTGGAGGGAGTTCTCATGCCGTGCCAGAGGTGGAGCAAAAGCAGCGTACTGGTGAGGAGTCAGCGTTTGCTGTTAGGCGTTGTTTCCGATGTGGGTCTTCAGCGCATCTAAAACGACAGTGTCCGGAGTTGGTCAAGTCTCAGTTGCCGGTGCAGGAGCAGAGACAAGATCAGCAGCAGCAGCAGCGGAAAAGGAAATTCTTCAAACGAAAACAGTCGGCTCAGCTGGTGACCGGCGAGGTCAAGATTGCTGATGAGAAACAAGCGGTCTGGGTGGTCGATTCGGGAGCGTCTCGCCACATCGTGAATTCAGATGAATTGTTTGTTTCCAAGAACTCAGCACAGCGCAGCCAGGTGGCTCTAGCAGACGGAAGTACTTCCGAAGTGATTTTGGGGGGTGCAGTTTTTGTTCCTTGTCTTCGTGAATGCCTGCAAAATGTACTTTGTGTGCCGTCATTAAGGAGCAATCTGATGTCTGTAGATTGTTTGCTAAAAGCTGGGTTTAAAGTGTATTTTGAAGGAGACAGTTGCATTATTAAGAAGGCTGGTGAGATTTTAGGCACTGCTAAGTCAGAGGGAGGCTTGTTTTGGCTTAAAGCAGGATCCCAAGTTGCAGCAGTAGTCAGTAAATCTCAGCCTGCAGTGAATAACAAAGCTATACATGACAACTGTGTGCACTTATTACATAGGAAAATGGGGCATGCTTGCTGGAAAAGTGTACTAAAAATGTCTGAATTGGCTGATGGGGGTAATTTAAAGAGTTGTAACAAGTACCTTGATTGTAATGTGTGTAAAAAGGTTAAAACCCACAGAGTCTCTTACCCCAGAAGTGACAGAGTCAGTGAGTCACCGCTACAGCTGGTTCACATGGACGTAATTGGTCCATTTGCTGTAAGCAGGGGTGGATCGCGTTTTTCACTAACAATTGTGGATGACGCCACGCGTTACTCCTGGGTTTTTCCCATGAAGAATAAGGGTGACGTGTTCACTAAGTTTAAAGGCTGGGTGGCATCTGTGGAAAGGTTTCTGTCCATTAAACTCAAAAGGATTCAGACGGACAGAGGTGGCGAATTTATGTCAAATGCCTTTAGAGATTGGTTACAAAAGCGTGGCATTGGGCATAGAAAAACGAACGTTTTTTCCCCAGAGGAGAATGGCGTTGCAGAGCGAAAAAACAGATCTTTACAAGATATGATGTTTGCCATGCTTGATGATGCTGATTTACCCATGTCTTATTGGGGGGAGAGCATGCTCACCGCGTGTTATCTCCAAAATAGGCTCTTTCATCAAACAATAGGTACAACCCCGTACTTTAAATTGTTTCAGAAAAAACCTAAAATTGACCATTTGCATGTGTTTGGATCAAAAGCCTGGGTATTAATTCCGAAACAAATGAGAAAGAAGGGAGATCCTAAGACCAAACAGCTAGTGTTTGTGGGTTACCAGGAGCTGGGAAAAGGTTTCCGTTTTGCTGAAGGGACAAATGGCATTGTGATCTCCAGGAATGCCAGTTTTTGTGAACATAGTGGCTGGGAGAGACTACATGCCAATACTGAGGTTTGGTTTGAGCCTTCCCAGGAGCTTCATGACTCTGAAGGTAGACACAGAGAATCAGAGTCTGAGGGGGAGGAAAGTTCAGATAAGAGCTCTCAAGAAAGTGGAGTTAGCCAAAGCCCAGTTGCTAAGCAACAAAAGAGAGGTCATAGTTCTGAGGAGGAAAGTGGGTCAGAAGAAAAATTTTCTCCCAGAAGATCTAAAAGACAAAACAAAGGAGTGCCTCCGGTGCGTTTTTCCCCAGATACTGCAAATGTGTTTAGTGTAAGTGCAGAACCCAAGAGTTTTCAGGAGGTGTTAAAGCTACCAAAAGAGGAGGCAGAGCGCTGGAAACAGGCAATGGAGGAAGAGATGTCCTCTCTGAATGAGCACAAGGTTTTTACACCAGTGGCAGCGCCTGAGGGGGCAAAGATTGTATGCTGCAGGTGGGTGTACGAAAGACTTAGGCCCGGTTAGGACATATCTAGGGTTGGAAGTGTGCTGGGCCCAAGATGGCAGCTGTCTAATTAGTCAGCAGAACAAAGTTAAACAACTACTGACTACATACAGGATGCAGGATTGCAAAGGGGCAGCGGTGCCTATGGATCCAGGTTTCATAAAAACACTTCACATAGATGAGAGTCCTGAATTTGAACATCCTGATGTATATCACTCTGTAATTGGAAGTTTATTGTATATAGCACAGTGGTCCAGACCTGATATTAGCTATGCAGTAGGCATATTAAGTAGATTGGTCTCAAAACCCACACTAAATGCCTGGAAAGGGGTAAAACAAGTTCTGAGATATCTCAAACAGACAATTGGCTATATGTTACAATTAAATTCTTCAGAGGACGAAATGTTGAGTTGCTACTGTGATAGTGACTGGGGAAATTTGCCAGATAGAAAATCTGTCACAGGACTAGTCATAATGGTCGGTGGAGCTTTAATCAGCTGGCGGTCACGCAAGCAAGACGTTGTAAGTGTGTCATCAACGGAATCAGAGTATGCCGCATTGAGTGAATTGTGCAACGAGGTGATTTATTTCAAGCATTTGTTAACAGATTTAAATGTAAATTGTGGAGAACCAGTACAAGTTTACATTGATAATCAGGCTTGTATAACCTTAAGTAAAACAGAGGGTTTCAAATCGCGTTCCAAACATATCTCTGTAAAATACCAAAATGTACGTTGCTGTGTACAAGACAATGTAATCACCTGTACTTATGTGTCAAGTGAAGAAAATGTAGCAGATGTGTTAACTAAACCATTGGCAAAGGTAAAGAACAAGCGAATATGCAAGGGTTTAGGTTTGCTGGAAAAATGATCTCCTACATAGGTGTATTTGGTGTTAATTGTTCAGCAGAATCTGTGAGGGGGTGTTCAGTTTCGGTTTCAGTTTCTGTTAATTGGTTCTCGTGGGAAACTTGCAGATTCTAGCTTCACCAATTAACTCCAGCTGGTGTCAATTTACTCTTGGCAGAAAGCCCAGGTCTGCTTGACCTAGAAACTACTCACTCTGATTGGTTAACGAGCAGCACTCAACTCTGTTATTTAGGGATTGCTAGCACAGTTTGATGTGAGGTGTGTTAGGAGTTAGAAGTGCTGTGTATGGTTTTGAGAGAGAGAAAGAGAGGGTTTATTTTGCTTTTATTTGTAAGCAGAAACTCTGCTGGTTTTATTTCTCCTTTTTAATAAATCCTGTAAATAGTTATTCTGAGTCTAGCTGACTAGTCATTACCGCCGCGACTAGCTTCCTCGCTGTGCAGGAAAACTCTGCTACGTTTGGGCTAAAGCCAGTAGGGCTATGCCTGACACTTCAAAGTTCCATGAAAAAACCCATCTGTTTCCACCGAAAAACATTTCACAGGATCACTTGCAACAGTTGGCCAACTTTTTTGAGTGAATTGCAGAACATCAGATTTTTAGCAGAAATTGTGACCGCGCGGCTTAGGGATTTTTTCAAAAAAAGTTGTTCAGACGTCGAGGGCTAATTCTGTTTCCGATGATAAAAACCCATCTGTTTCCACCGAAAAACATTTCAGGGGATCACTTGCAACAGTTTGCCAACATTTTTGAGTGAATTGCAGAACGTCAGATTTTTAGCAGAAATTGTGACCGCGCGGCTTAGGGATTTTTTCAAAAATAGTTGTTCAGACGTTGAGGGCTAATTCTGTTTCCGATGATAAAAACCCATCTGTTTCCACCGAAAAACATTTCAGGGGATCACTTGCAACAGTTTGCCAACATTTTTGAGTGAATTGCAGAACGTCAGATTTTTAGCAGAAATTGTGACCGCGCGGCTTAGGGATTTTTTCAAAAAAAGGTGTTGAGACGTCGAGGGCTAATTCTGTTTCCGATGATAAAAACCCGTCTTTTTCCACCGAAAAACATTTCAGGGGATCACTTGCCACAGTTGGCCAACTTTTTTGAGTGAATTGCAGAACGTCAGATTTTTAGCAGAAATTGTGACCGCGCGGCTTAGGGATTTTTTCAAAAAAAGTTGTTGATACGTCGAGGGCTAATTCTGTTTCCGATGATAAAAACCCATCTGTTTCCACAGAAAAACCTTTCACGGGATCGTTTGCAACAGTTTGGCACCGTTTTTGAGTGAATTGCAGAACGTCAGATTTTTTGCAGAAATTGTGACCGCGCGGCTTAGGGATTTTTTCAAAAAAAGTTGTTCAGACGTCGAGGGCTAATTCTGTTTCCGATGATAAAAAGACATCTGTTTCCACCGAAAAATCTTTCAGGGGATCGTTTGCAACAGTTTGGCACCATTTTTGAGTGAATTGCAGAACATCAGATTTTTAGCAGAAATTGTGACCGCGCGGCTTAGGGATTTTTTCAAAAAAAGTTGTTCAGACGTCGAGGGCTAATTCTGTTTCCGATGATAAAAACCCATCTGTTTCCACCGAAAAACATTTGAGGGGATCACTTGCAACAGTTTGGCACCGTTTTTGAGTGAATTGCAGAACGTCAGATTTTTAGCAGAAATTGTGACCGCGCGGCTTAGGTATTTTTTCAAAAAAAGTTGTTCAGACGTCGAGGGCTAATTCTGTTTCCGATGATAAAAACCCATCTGTTTCCACCGAAAAACATTTCACAGGATCACTTGCAACAGTTGGCCAACTTTTTTGAGTGAATTGCAGAACATCAGATTTTTAGCAGAAATTGTGACCGCGCGGCTTAGGGATTTTTTCAAAAAAAGTTGTTCAGACGTCGAGGGCTAATTCTGTTTCCGATGATAAAAACCCATCTGTTTCCACCGAAAAACATTTCAGGGGATCACTTGCAACAGTTTGCCAACATTTTTGAGTGAATTGCAGAACGTCAGATTTTTAGCAGAAATTGTGACCGCGCGGCTTAGGGATTTTTTCAAAAAAAGTTGTTCAGACGTCGAGGGCTAATTCTGTTTCCGATGATAAAAACCCATCTGTTTCCACCGAAAAACATTTCAGGGGATCACTTGCAACAGTTTGCCAACTTTTTTGAGTGAATTGCAGAACGTCAGATTTTTAGCAGAAATTGTGACCGCGCGGCTTAGGGATTTTTTTAAAAAAAATTGTTGAGACGTCGAGGGCTAATTCTGTTTCCGATGATAAAAACCCATCTGTTTCCACCGAAAAACCTTTCAGGGGATCACTTGCAACAGTTGGCCAACTTTTTTGAGTGAATTGCAGAACGTCAGATTTTTAGCAGAAATTGTGACCGCGCGGCTTAGGGATTTTTTCAAAAAAAGGTGTTGAGACGTCGAGGGCTAATTCTGTTTCCGATGATAAAAACCCATCTGTTTCCACCGAAAAACCTTTCAGGGGATCGTTTGCAACAGTTTGGCACCGTTTTTGAGTGAATTGCAGAACGTCAGATTTTTAGCAGAAATTGTGACCGCGCGGCTTAGGGATTTTTTCAAAAAAAGTTGTTCAGACGTCGAGGGCTAATTCTGTTTCCGATGATAAAAAGACATCTGTTTCCACCGAAAAACCTTTCAGGGGATCGTTTGCAACAGTTTGGCACCATTTTTGAGTGAATTGCAGAACGTCAGATTTTTAGCAGAAATTGTGACCGCGCGGCTTACGGATTTTTTCAAAAATAGTTGTTCAGACGTCGAGGGCTAATTCTGTTTCCGATGATAAAAACCCATCTGTTTCCACCGAAAAACCTTTCAGGGGATCGTTTGCAACAGTTTGCCAACATTTTTGAGTGAATTGCAGAACGTGAGATTTTTAGCAGAAATTGTGACCGCGCGGCTTAGGGATTTTTTCAAAAAAAGTTGTTCAGACGTCGAGGGCTAATTCTGTTTCCGATGATAAAAACCCATCTGTTTCCACCGAAAAACATTTCAGGGGATCACTTGCAACAGTTTGGCACCGTTTTTGAGTGAATTGCAGAACGTCAGATTTTTAGCAGAAATTGTGACCGCGCGGCTTAGGGATTTTTTCAAAAAAAGTTGTTCAGACGTCGAGGGCTAATTCTGTTTCCGATGATAAAAACCCATCTGTTTCCACCGAAAAACATTTCAGGGGATCACTTGCAACAGTTTGCCAACATTTTTGAGTGAATTGCAGAACGTCAGATTTTTAGCAGATATTGTGACCGCGCGGCTTAGGGATTTTTTCAAAAATAGTTGTTCAGACGTTGAGGGCTAATTGTGTTTCCGATGATAAAAACCCATCTGTTTCCACCGAAAAACATTTCAGGGGATCACTTGCAACAGTTTGGCACCGTTTTTGAGTGAATTGCAGAACGTCAGATTTTTAGCAGAAATTGTGACCGCGCGGCTTAGGGATTTTTTCAAAAAAAGTTGTTCAGACGTCGAGGGCTAATTCTGTTTCCGATGATAAAAACCCATCTGTTTCCACCGAAAAACATTTCAGGGGATCACTTGCAACAGTTTGCCAACATTTTTGAGTGAATTGCAGAACGTCAGATTTTTAGCAGAAATTGTGACCGCGCGGCTTAGGGATTTTTTCAAAAAAAGTTGTTCAGACGTCGAGGGCTAATTCTGTTTCCGATGATAAAAACCCATCTGTTTCCACCGAAAAACATTTCAGGGGATCACTTGCAACAGTTTGCCAACTTTTTTGAGTGAATTGCAGAACGTCAGATTTTTAGCAGAAATTGTGACCGCGCGGCTTAGGGATTTTTTTAAAAAAAATTGTTGAGACGTCGAGGGCTAATTCTGTTTCCGATGATAAAAACCCATCTGTTTCCACCGAAAAACCTTTCAGGGGATCACTTGCAACAGTTGGCCAACTTTTTTGAGTGAATTGCAGAACGTCAGATTTTTAGCAGAAATTGTGACCGCGCGGCTTAGGGATTTTTTCAAAAAAAGGTGTTGAGACGTCGAGGGCTAATTCTGTTTCCGATGATAAAAACCCATCTGTTTCCACCGAAAAACCTTTCAGGGGATCGTTTGCAACAGTTTGGCACCGTTTTTGAGTGAATTGCAGAACGTCAGATTTTTAGCAGAAATTGTGACCGCGCGGCTTAGGGATTTTTTCAAAAAAAGTTGTTCAGACGTCGAGGGCTAATTCTGTTTCCGATGATAAAAAGACATCTGTTTCCACCGAAAAACCTTTCAGGGGATCGTTTGCAACAGTTTGGCACCATTTTTGAGTGAATTGCAGAACGTCAGATTTTTAGCAGAAATTGTGACCGCGCGGCTTACGGATTTTTTCAAAAATAGTTGTTCAGACGTCGAGGGCTAATTCTGTTTCCGATGATAAAAACCCATCTGTTTCCACCGAAAAACCTTTCAGGGGATCGTTTGCAACAGTTTGCCAACATTTTTGAGTGAATTGCAGAACGTGAGATTTTTAGCAGAAATTGTGACCGCGCGGCTTAGGGATTTTTTCAAAAAAAGTTGTTCAGACGTCGAGGGCTAATTCTGTTTCCGATGATAAAAACCCATCTGTTTCCACCGAAAAACATTTCAGGGGATCACTTGCAACAGTTTGGCACCGTTTTTGAGTGAATTGCAGAACGTCAGATTTTTAGCAGAAATTGTGACCGCGCGGCTTAGGGATTTTTTCAAAAAAAGTTGTTCAGACGTCGAGGGCTAATTCTGTTTCCGATGATAAAAACCCATCTGTTTCCACCGAAAAACATTTCAGGGGATCACTTGCAACAGTTTGCCAACATTTTTGAGTGAATTGCAGAACGTCAGATTTTTAGCAGATATTGTGACCGCGCGGCTTAGGGATTTTTTCAAAAATAGTTGTTCAGACGTTGAGGGCTAATTGTGTTTCCGATGATAAAAACCCATCTGTTTCCACCGAAAAACATTTCAGGGGATCACTTGCAACAGTTTGGCACCGTTTTTGAGTGAATTGCAGAACGTCAGATTTTTAGCAGAAATTGTGACCGCGCGGCTTAGGTATTTTTTCAAAAAAAGTTGTTGAGACGTCGAGGGCTAATTCTGTTTCCGATGATAAAAACCCATCTGTTTCCACCGAAAAACCTTTCAGGGGATCACTTGCAACAGTTGGCCAACTTTTTTGAGTGAATTGCAGAACGTCAGATTTTTAGCAGAAATTGTGACCGCGCGGCTTAGGGATTTTTTCAAAAAAAGTTGTTCAGACGTCTAGGGCTAATTCTGTTTCCGATGATAAAAACCCATATGTTTCCACCGAAAAACCTTTCAGGGGATCACTTGCAACAGTTTGGCACCGTTTTTGAGTGATTTGCAGAACGTCAGATTTTTAGCAGAAATTGTGACCGCGCGGCTTAGGGATTTTTTCAAAAAAAGTTGTTCAGACGTCTAGGGCTAATTCTGTTTCCGATGATAAAAACCCATATGTTTCCACCGAAAAACCTTTCAGGGGATCGTTTGCAACAGTTTGCCAACATTTTTGAGTGAATTGCAGAACGTCAGATTTTTAGCAGAAATTGTGACCGCGCGGCTTAGGGATTTTTTCAAAAAAAGTTGTTCAGACGTCGAGGGCTAATTCTGTTTCCGATGATAAAAACCCATCTGTTTCCACCGAAAAACATTTCAGGGGATCACTTGCAACAGTTTCCAAACATTTTTGAGTGAATTGCAGAACGTCAGATTTTTAGCAGAAATAGTGACCGCGCGGCTTAGGGATTTTTTCAAAAAAAGTTGTTGAGACGTCGAGGGCTAATTCTGTTTCCGATGATAAAAACCCATCTGTTTCCACCGAAAAACCTTTCAGGGAATCACTTGCAACAGTTTGGCACCGTTTTTGAGTGAATTGCAGAACGTCAGATTTTTAGCAGAAATTGTGACCGCGCGGCTTAGGGATTTTTTCAAAAAAAGTTGTTCAGACGTCAAGGGCTAATTCTGTTTCCGATGATAAAAAGACATCTGTTTCCACCGAAAAACCTTTCAGGGGATCGTTTGCAAGTTTGGCACCGTTTTTGAGTGAATTGCAGAACGTCAGATTTTTAGCAGAAATTGTGACCGCGCGGCTTAGGGATTTTTTCAAAAAAAGTTGTTCAGACATCGAGGGCTAATTCTGTTTCCGATGATAAAAACCCATCTCTTTCCACCGAAAAACATTTCAGGGGATCACTTGCAACAGTTTGGCACCGTTTTTGAGTGAATTGCAGAACGTCAGATTTTTAGCAGAAATTGTGACCGCGCGGCTTAGGGATTTTTTCAAAAAAAGTTGTTCAGACGTCGAGGGCTAATTCTGTTTCCGATGATAAAAACCCATCTGTTTCCACCGAAAAACCTTTCAGGGGATCGTTTGCAACAGTTTGCCAACATTTTTGAGTGAATTGCAGAACGTCAGATTTTTAGCAGAAATAGTGACCCCGCGGCTTAGGGATTTTTTCAAAAAAAGTTGTTCAGACGTCGAGGGCTAATTCTGTTTCCGATGATAAAAACCCATCTGTTTCCACCGAAAAACATTTCAGGGGATCACTTGCAACAGTTTGGCACCGTTTTTGAGTGAATTGCAGAACGTCAGATTTTTAGCAGAAATTGTGACCGCGCGGCTTAGGTATTTTTTCAAAAAAAGTTGTTCAGACGTCGAGGGCTAATTCTGTTTACGATGATAAAAACCCATCTGTATCCACCGAAAAACATTTCAGGGGATCACTTGCAACAGTTTCCCAACATTTTTGAGTGAATTGCAGAACATCAGATTTTTAGCAGAAATTGTGACCGCGCGGCTTAGGGATTTTCTCAAAAAAAGTTGTTCAGACGTCGAGGGCTAATTCTGTTTACGATGATAAAAACCCATCTGTTTCCACCGAAAAACATTTCACGGGATCACTTGCAACAGTTTCCCAACATTTTTGAGTGAATTGCAGAACACCAGATTTTTAGCAGAAATTGTGACCGCGCGGCTTAGGGATTTTTTCAAAAAAAGTTGTTCAGACGTCTAGGGCTAATTCTGTTTCCGATGATAAAAACCCATATGTTTCCACCGAAAAACCTTTCAGGGGATCGTTTGCAACAGTTTGCCAACATTTTTGAGTGAATTGCAGAACACCAGATTTTTAGCAGAAATTGTGACCGCGCGGCTTAGGGATTTTTTCAAAAAAAGTTGTTCAGACGTCGAGGGCTAATTCTGTTTCCGATGATAAAAACCCATCTGTTTCCACCGAAAAACCTTTCAGGGGATCGTTTGCAACAGTTTGCCAACATTTTTGAGTGAATTGCAGAACGTCAGATTTTTAGCAGAAATTGTGACCGCGCGGCTTAGGTATTTTTTCAAAAAAAGTTCAGACGTCGAGGGCTAATTCTGTTTACGATGATAAAAACCCATCTGTTTCCACCGAAAAACATTTCACGGGATCACTTGCAACAGTTTCCCAACATTTTTGAGTGAATTGCAGAACATCAGATTTTTAGCAGAAATTGTGACCGCGCGGCTTAGGGATTTTTTCAAAAAAAGTTGTTCAGACGTCTAGGGCTAATTCTGTTTCCGATGATAAAAACCCATATGTTTCCACCGAAAATCCTTTCAGGGGATCGTTTGCAACAGTTTGCCAACATTTTTGAGTGAATTGCAGAACGTCAGATTTTTAGCAGAAATAGTGACCGCGCGGCTTAGGGATTTTTTCAAAAAAAGTTGTTCAGACGTCGAGGGCTAATTCTGTTTCCGATGATAAAAACCCATCTCTTTCCACCGAAAAACATTTCAGGGGATCACTTGCAACAGTTTGGCACCGTTTTTGAGTGATTTGCAGAACGTCAGATTTTTAGCAGAAATTGTGACCGCGCGGCTTAGGTATTTTTTCAAAAAAAGTTGTTCAGACGTCGAGGGCTAATTCTGTTTACGATGATAAAAACCCATCTGTTTCCACCGAAAAACATTTCACGGGATCACTTGCAACAGTTTCCCAACATTTTTGAGTGAATTGCAGAACACCAGATTTTTAGCAGAAATTGTGACCGCGCGGCTTAGGGATTTTTTCAAAAAAAGTTGTTCAGACGTCTAGGGCTAATTCTGTTTCCGATGATAAAAACCCATCTGTTTCCACCGAAAAACCTTTCAGGGGATCGTTTGCAACAGTTTGGCACCGTTTTTGAGTGAATTGCAGAACGTCAGATTTTTAGCAGAAATTGTGACCGCGCGGCTTAGGGATTTTTTCAAAAAAAGTTGTTCAGACGTCTAGGGCTAATTCTGTTTCCGATGATAAAAACCCATCTGTTTCCACCGAAAATCCTTTCAGGGGATCGTTTGCAACAGTTTGCCAACATTTTTGAGTGAATTGCAGAACGTCAGATTTTTAGCAGAAATAGTGACCGCGCGGCTTAGGGATTTTTTCAAAAAAAGTTGTTCAGACGTCGAGGGCTAATTCTGTTTCCGATGATAAAAACCCATCTCTTTCCACCGAAAAACATTTCAGGGGATCACTTGCAACAGTTTGCCAACATTTTTGAGTGAATTGCAGAATGTCAGATTTTTAGCAGAAATTGTGACCGCGCGGCTTAGGGATTTTTTCAAAAAAAGTTGTTCAGACGTCGAGGGCTAATTCTGTTTCCGATGATAAAAACCCATCTGTTTCCACCGAAAAACATTTCAGGGGATCACTTGCAACAGTTTGCCAACATTTTTGAGTGAATTGCAGAACGTCAGATTTTTAGCAGAAATTGTGACCGCGCGGCTTAGGGATTTTTTCAAAAAAAGTTGTTCAGACGTCGAGGGCTAATTCTGTTTCCGATGATAAAAACCCATCTGTTACCACCGAAAAACATTTCAGGGGATCACTTGCAACAGTTTGCCAACATTTTTGAGTGAATTGCAGAACGTCAGATTTTTAGCAGATATTGTGACCGCGCGGCTTAGGGATTTTTTCAAAAATAGTTGTTCAGACGTTGAGGGCTAATTGTGTTTCCGATGATAAAAACCCATCTGTTTCCACCGAAAAACATTTCAGGGGATCACTTGCAACAGTTTGGCACCGTTTTTGAGTGAATTGCAGAACGTCAGATTTTTAGCAGAAATTGTGACCGCGCGGCTTAGGTATTTTTTCAAAAAAAGTTGTTGAGACGTCGAGGGCTAATTCTGTTTCCGATGATAAAAACCCATCTGTTTCCACCGAAAAACCTTTCAGGGGATCACTTGCAACAGTTGGCCAACTTTTTTGAGTGAATTGCAGAACGTCAGATTTTTAGCAGAAATTGTGACCGCGCGGCTTAGGGATTTTTTCAAAAAAAGTTGTTCAGACGTCTAGGGCTAATTCTGTTTCCGATGATAAAAACCCATATGTTTCCACCGAAAAACCTTTCAGGGGATCACTTGCAACAGTTTGGCACCGTTTTTGAGTGATTTGCAGAACGTCAGATTTTTAGCAGAAATTGTGACCGCGCGGCTTAGGTATTTTTTCAAAAAAAGTTGTTCGGACGTCGAGGGCTAATTCTGTTTACGATGATAAAAACCCATCTGTTTCCACCGAAAAACATTTCACGGGATCACTTGCAACAGTTTCCCAACATTTTTGAGTGAATTGCAGAACACCAGATTTTTAGCAGAAATTGTGACCGCGCGGCTTAGGGATTTTTTCAAAAAAAGTTGTTCAGACGTCTAGGGCTAATTCTGTTTCCGATGATAAAAACCCATATGTTTCCACCGAAAATCCTTTCAGGGGATCGTTTGCAACAGTTTGCCAACATTTTTGAGTGAATTGCAGAACGTCAGATTTTTAGCAGAAATAGTGACCGCGCGGCTTAGGGATTTTTTCAAAAAAAGTTGTTCAGACGTCGAGGGCTAATTCTGTTTCCGATGATAAAAACCCATCTCTTTCCACCGAAAAACATTTCAGGGGATCACTTGCAACAGTTTGGCACCGTTTTTGAGTGATTTGCAGAACGTCAGATTTTTAGCAGAAATTGTGACCGCGCGGCTTAGGTATTTTTTCAAAAAAAGTTGTTCAGACGTCGAGGGCTAATTCTGTTTACGATGATAAAAACCCATCTGTTTCCACCGAAAAACATTTCACGGGATCACTTGCAACAGTTTCCCAACATTTTTGAGTGAATTGCAGAACACCAGATTTTTAGCAGAAATTGTGACCGCGCGGCTTAGGGATTTTTTCAAAAAAAGTTGTTCAGACGTCTAGGGCTAATTCTGTTTCCGATGATAAAAACCCATCTGTTTCCACCGAAAAACCTTTCAGGGGATCGTTTGCAACAGTTTGGCACCGTTTTTGAGTGAATTGCAGAACGTCAGATTTTTAGCAGAAATTGTGACCGCGCGGCTTAGGGATTTTTTCAAAAAAAGTTGTTCAGACGTCTAGGGCTAATTCTGTTTCCGATGATAAAAACCCATCTGTTTCCACCGAAAATCCTTTCAGGGGATCGTTTGCAACAGTTTGCCAACATTTTTGAGTGAATTGCAGAACGTCAGATTTTTAGCAGAAATAGTGACCGCGCGGCTTAGGGATTTTTTCAAAAAAAGTTGTTCAGACGTCGAGGGCTAATTCTGTTTCCGATGATAAAAACCCATCTCTTTCCACCGAAAAACATTTCAGGGGATCACTTGCAACAGTTTGCCAACATTTTTGAGTGAATTGCAGAATGTCAGATTTTTAGCAGAAATTGTGACCGCGCGGCTTAGGGATTTTTTCAAAAAAAGTTGTTCAGACGTCGAGGGCTAATTCTGTTTCCGATGATAAAAACCCATCTGTTTCCACCGAAAAACATTTCAGGGGATCACTTGCAACAGTTTGCCAACATTTTTGAGTGAATTGCAGAACGTCAGATTTTTAGCAGAAATTGTGACCGCGCGGCTTAGGGATTTTTTCAAAAAAAGTTGTTCAGACGTCGAGGGCTAATTCTGTTTCCGATGATAAAAACCCATCTGTTACCACCGAAAAACATTTCAGGGGATCACTTGCAACAGTTTGCCAACATTTTTGAGTGAATTGCAGAACGTCAGATTTTTAGCAGATATTGTGACCGCGCGGCTTAGGGATTTTTTCAAAAATAGTTGTTCAGACGTTGAGGGCTAATTGTGTTTCCGATGATAAAAACCCATCTGTTTCCACCGAAAAACATTTCAGGGGATCACTTGCAACAGTTTGGCACCGTTTTTGAGTGAATTGCAGAACGTCAGATTTTTAGCAGAAATTGTGACCGCGCGGCTTAGGTATTTTTTCAAAAAAAGTTGTTGAGACGTCGAGGGCTAATTCTGTTTCCGATGATAAAAACCCATCTGTTTCCACCGAAAAACCTTTCAGGGGATCACTTGCAACAGTTGGCCAACTTTTTTGAGTGAATTGCAGAACGTCAGATTTTTAGCAGAAATTGTGACCGCGCGGCTTAGGGATTTTTTCAAAAAAAGTTGTTCAGACGTCTAGGGCTAATTCTGTTTCCGATGATAAAAACCCATATGTTTCCACCGAAAAACCTTTCAGGGGATCACTTGCAACAGTTTGGCACCGTTTTTGAGTGATTTGCAGAACGTCAGATTTTTAGCAGAAATTGTGACCGCGCGGCTTAGGTATTTTTTCAAAAAAAGTTGTTCGGACGTCGAGGGCTAATTCTGTTTACGATGATAAAAACCCATCTGTTTCCACCGAAAAACATTTCACGGGATCACTTGCAACAGTTTCCCAACATTTTTGAGTGAATTGCAGAACACCAGATTTTTAGCAGAAATTGTGACCGCGCGGCTTAGGGATTTTTTCAAAAAAAGTTGTTCAGACGTCTAGGGCTAATTCTGTTTCCGATGATAAAAACCCATATGTTTCCACCGAAAAACCTTTCAGGGGATCGTTTGCAACAGTTTGCCAACATTTTTGAGTGAATTGCAGAACGTCAGATTTTTAGCAGAAATTGTGACCGCGCGGCTTAGGGATTTTTTCAAAAAAAGTTGTTCAGACGTCGAGGGCTAATTCTGTTTCCGATGATAAAAACCCATCTGTTTCCACCGAAAAACATTTCAGGG
The DNA here is from genome assembly GCF_964188305.1 of Podarcis bocagei. NCBI lineage: Eukaryota > Metazoa > Chordata > Lepidosauria > Squamata > Lacertidae > Podarcis > Podarcis bocagei. The sequence continues at coordinate 640,240 of NW_027670335.1, forward strand.
GATCACTTGCAACAGTTTCCAAACATTTTTGAGTGAATTGCAGAACGTCAGATTTTTAGCAGAAATAGTGACCGCGCGGCTTAGGGATTTTTTCAAAAAAAGTTGTTGAGACGTCGAGGGCTAATTCTGTTTCCGATGATAAAAACCCATCTGTTTCCACCGAAAAACCTTTCAGGGGATCACTTGCAACAGTTTGGCACCGTTTTTGAGTGAATTGCAGAACGTCAGATTTTTAGCAGAAATTGTGACCGCGCGGCTTAGGGATTTTTTCAAAAAAAGTTGTTCAGACATCGAGGGCTAATTCTGTTTCCGATGATAAAAACCCATCTGTTTCCACCGAAAAACATTTCAGGGGATCACTTGCAACAGTTTGGCACCGTTTTTGAGTGAATTGCAGAACGTCAGATTTTTAGCAGAAATTGTGACCGCGCGGCTTAGGTATTTTTTCAAAAAAAGTTGTTCAGACGTCGAGGGCTAATTCTGTTTACGATGATAAAAACCCATCTGTATCCACCGAAAAACATTTCAGGGGATCACTTGCAACAGTTTCCCAACATTTTTGAGTGAATTGCAGAACATCAGATTTTTAGCAGAAATTGTGACCGCGCGGCTTAGGGATTTTTTCAAAAAAAGTTGTTCAGACGTCTAGGGCTAATTCTGTTTCCGATGATAAAAACCCATATGTTTCCACCGAAAATCCTTTCAGGGGATCGTTTGCAACAGTTTGCCAACATTTTTGAGTGAATTGCAGAACGTCAGATTTTTAGCAGAAATAGTGACCGCGCGGCTTAGGGATTTTTTCAAAAAAAGTTGTTCAGACGTCGAGGGCTAATTCTGTTTCCGATGATAAAAACCCATCTCTTTCCACCGAAAAACATTTCAGGGGATCACTTGCAACAGTTTGGCACCGTTTTTGAGTGATTTGCAGAACGTCAGATTTTTAGCAGAAATTGTGACCGCGCAGCTTAGGTATTTTTTCAAAAAAAGTTGTTGAGACGTCGAGGGCTAATTCTGTTTCCGATGATAAAAACCCGTCTTTTTCCACCGAAAAACATTTCAGGGGATCACTTGCAACAGTTGGCCAACTTTTTTGAGTGAATTGCAGAACGTCAGATTTTTAGCAGAAATTGTGACCGCGCGGCTTAGGGATTTTTTCAAAAAAAGTTGTTGATACGTCGAGGGCTAATTCTGTTTACGATGATAAAAACCCATCTGTTTCCACCGAAAAACATTTCACGGGATCACTTGCAACAGTTTCCCAACATTTTTGAGTGAATTGCAGAACACCAGATTTTTAGCAGAAATTGTGACCGCGCGGCTTAGGGATTTTTTCAAAAAAAGTTGTTCAGACGTCTAGGGCTAATTCTGTTTCCGATGATAAAAACCCATATGTTTCCACCGAAAAACCTTTCAGGGGATCGTTTGCAACAGTTTGCCAACATTTTTGAGTGAATTGCAGAACACCAGATTTTTAGCAGAAATTGTGACCGCGCGGCTTAGGGATTTTTTCAAAAAAAGTTGTTCAGACGTCGAGGGCTAATTCTGTTTCCGATGATAAAAACCCATCTGTTTCCACCGAAAAACCTTTCAGGGGATCGTTTGCAACAGTTTGCCAACATTTTTGAGTGAATTGCAGAACGTCAGATTTTTAGCAGAAATAGTGACCCCGCGGCTTAGGGATTTTTTCAAAAAAAGTTGTTCAGACGTCGAGGGCTAATTCTGTTTCCGATGATAAAAACCCATCTGTTTCCACCGAAAAACATTTCAGGGGATCACTTGCAACAGTTTGGCACCGTTTTTGAGTGAATTGCAGAACGTCAGATTTTTAGCAGAAATTGTGACCGCGCGGCTTAGGTATTTTTTCAAAAAAAGTTGTTCAGACGTCGAGGGCTAATTCTGTTTACGATGATAAAAACCCATCTGTTTCCACCGAAAAACATTTCACGGGATCACTTGCAACAGTTTCCCAACATTTTTGAGTGAATTGCAGAACACCAGATTTTTAGCAGAAATTGTGACCGCGCGGCTTAGGGATTTTTTCAAAAAAAGTTGTTCAGACGTCTAGGGCTAATTCTGTTTCCGATGATAAAAACCCATATGTTTCCACCGAAAAACCTTTCAGGGGATCGTTTGCAACAGTTTGCCAACATTTTTGAGTGAATTGCAGAACACCAGATTTTTAGCAGAAATTGTGACCGCGCGGCTTAGGGATTTTTTCAAAAAAAGTTGTTCAGACGTCGAGGGCTAATTCTGTTTCCGATGATAAAAACCCATCTGTTTCCACCGAAAAACATTTCAGGGGATCGTTTGCAACAGTTTGCCAACATTTTTGAGTGAATTGCAGAACGTCAGATTTTTAGCAGAAATTGTGACCGCGCGGCTTAGGTATTCTTTCAAAAAAAGTTGTTCAGACGTCGAGGGCTAATTCTGTTTACGATGATAAAAACCCATCTGTTTCCACCGAAAAACATTTCACGGGATCACTTGCAATAGTTTCCCAACATTTTTGAGTGAATTGCAGAACATCAGATTTTTAGCAGAAATTGTGACCGCGCGGCTTAGGGATTTTTTCAAAAAAAGTTGTTCAGACGTCTAGGGCTAATTCTGTTTCCGATGATAAAAACCCATATGTTTCCACCGAAAATCCTTTCAGGGGATCGTTTGCAACAGTTTGCCAACATTTTTGAGTGAATTGCAGAACGTCAGATTTTTAGCAGAAATAGTGACCGCGCGGCTTAGGGATTTTTTCAAAAAAAGTTGTTCAGACGTCGAGGGCTAATTCTGTTTCCGATGATAAAAACCCATCTCTTTCCACCGAAAAACATTTCAGGGGATCACTTGCAACAGTTTGGCACCGTTTTTGAGTGATTTGCAGAACGTCAGATTTTTAGCAGAAATTGTGACCGCGCGGCTTAGGGATTTTTTCAAAAAAAGTTGTTCAGACGTCGAGGGCTAATTCTGTTTCCGATGATAAAAACCCATCTGTTTCCACCGAAAAACATTTCAGGGGATCACTTGCAACAGTTTGCCAACATTTTTGAGTGAATTGCCGAACGTCAGATTTTTAGCAGAAATTGTGACCGCGCGGCTTAGGGATTTTTTCAAAAAAAGTTGTTCAGACGTCGAGGGCTAATTCTGTTTCCGATGATAAAAACCCATCTGTTTCCACCGAAAAACATTTCAGGGGATCACTTGCAACAGTTTGCCAACATTTTTGAGTGAATTGCAGAACGTCAGATTTTTAGCAGATATTGTGACCGCGCGGCTTAGGGATTTTTTCAAAAATAGTTGTTCAGACGTTGAGGGCTAATTGTGTTTCCGATGATAAAAACCCATCTGTTTCCACTGAAAAACATTTCAGGGGATCACTTGCAACAGTTTGGCACCGTTTTTGAGTGAATTGCAGAACGTCAGATTTTTAGCAGAAATTGTGACCGCGCGGCTTAGGTATTTTTTCAAAAAAAGTTGTTGAGACGTCGAGGGCTAATTCTGTTTCCGATGATAAAAACCCATCTGTTTCCACCGAAAAACCTTTCAGGGGATCACTTGCAACAGTTGGCCAACTTTTTTGAGTGAATTGCAGAACGTCAGATTTTTAGCAGAAATTGTGACCGCGCGGCTTAGGGATTTTTTCAAAAAAAGTTGTTCAGACGTCTAGGGCTAATTCTGTTTCCGATGATAAAAACCCATATGTTTCCACCGAAAAACCTTTCAGGGGATCACTTGCAACAGTTTGGCACCGTTTTTGAGTGATTTGCAGAACGTCAGATTTTTAGCAGAAATTGTGACCGCGCGGCTTAGGGATTTTTTCAAAAAAAGTTGTTCAGACGTCGAGGGCTAATTCTGTTTCCGATGATAAAAACCCATCTGTTTCCACCGAAAAACATTTCACGGGATCACTTGCAACAGTTTCCCAACATTTTTGAGTGAATTGCAGAACACCAGATTTTTAGCAGAAATTGTGACCGCGCGGCTTAGGGATTTTTTCAAAAAAAGTTGTTCAGACGTCTATGGCTAATTCTGTTTCCGATGATAAAAACCCATATGTTTCCACCGAAAAACCTTTCAGGGGATCGTTTGCAACAGTTTGCCAACATTTTTGAGTGAATTGCAGAACGTCAGATTTTTAGCAGAAATTGTGACCGCGCGGCTTAGGGATTTTTTCAAAAAAAGTTGTTCAGACGTCGAGGGCTAATTCTGTTTCCGATGATAAAAACCCATCTGTTTCCACCGAAAAACATTTCAGGGGATCACTTGCAACAGTTTCCAAACATTTTTGAGTGAATTGCAGAACGTCAGATTTTTAGCAGAAATAGTGACCGCGCGGCTTAGGGATTTTTTCAAAAAAAGTTGTTGAGACGTCGAGGGCTAATTCTGTTTCCGATGATAAAAACCCATCTGTTTCCACCGAAAAACCTTTCAGGGGATCACTTGCAACAGTTTGGCACCGTTTTTGAGTGAATTGCAGAACGTCAGATTTTTAGCAGAAATTGTGACCGCGCGGCTTAGGGATTTTTTCAAAAAAAGTTGTTCAGACGTCAAGGGCTAATTCTGTTTCCGATGACAAAAAGACATCTGTTTCCACCGAAAAACCTTTCAGGGGATCGTTTGCAAGTTTGGCACCGTTTTTGAGTGAATTGCAGAACGTCAGATTTTTAGCAGAAATTGTGACCGCGCGGCTTAGGGATTTTTTCAAAAAAAGTTGTTCAGACATCGAGGGCTAATTCTGTTTCCGATGATAAAAACCCATCTCTTTCCACCGAAAAACATTTCAGGGGATCACTTGCAACAGTTTGGCACCGTTTTTGAGTGAATTGCAGAACGTCAGATTTTTAGCAGAAATTGTGACCGCGCGGCTTAGGGATTTTTTCAAAAAAAGTTGTTCAGACGTCGAGGGCTAATTCTGTTTCCGATGATAAAAACCCATCTGTTTCCACCGAAAAACCTTTCAGGGGATCGTTTGCAACAGTTTGCCAACATTTTTGAGTGAATTGCAGAACGTCAGATTTTTAGCAGAAATAGTGACCCCGCGGCTTAGGGATTTTTTCAAAAAAAGTTGTTCAGACGTCGAGGGCTAATTCTGTTTCCGATGATAAAAACCCATCTGTTTCCACCGAAAAACATTTCAGGGGATCACTTGCAACAGTTTGGCACCGTTTTTGAGTGAATTGCAGAACGTCAGATTTTTAGCAGAAATTGTGACCGCGCGGCTTAGGTATTTTTTCAAAAAAAGTTGTTCAGACGTCGAGGGCTAATTCTGTTTACGATGATAAAAACCCATCTGTATCCACCGAAAAACATTTCAGGGGATCACTTGCAACAGTTTCCCAACATTTTTGAGTGAATTGCAGAACATCAGATTTTTAGCAGAAATTGTGACCGCGCGGCTTAGGGATTTTTTCAAAAAAAGTTGTTCAGACGTCTAGGGCTAATTCTGTTTCCGATGATAAAAACCCATATGTTTCCACCGAAAATCCTTTCAGGGGATCGTTTGCAACAGTTTACCAACATTTTTGAGTGAATTGCAGAACGTCAGATTTTTAGCAGAAATAGTGACCGCGCGGCTTAGGGATTTTTTCAAAAAAAGTTGTTCAGACGTCGAGGGCTAATTCTGTTTCCGATGATAAAAACCCATCTCTTTCCACCGAAAAACATTTCAGGGGATCACTTGCAACAGTTTGGCACCGTTTTTGAGTGATTTGCAGAACGTCAGATTTTTAGCAGAAATTGTGACCGCGCGGCTTAGGTATTTTTTCAAAAAAAGTTGTTCAGACGTCGAGGGCTAATTCTGTTTACGATGATAAAAACCCATCTGTTTCCACCGAAAAACATTTCACGGGATCACTTGCAACAGTTTCCCAACATTTTTGAGTGAATTGCAGAACACCAGATTTTTAGCAGAAATTGTGACCGCGCGGCTTAGGGATTTTTTCAAAAAAAGTTGTTCAGGCGTCTAGGGCTAATTCTGTTTCCGATGATAAAAACCCATATGTTTCCACCGAAAAACCTTTCAGGGGATCGTTTGCAACAGTTTGCCAACATTTTTGAGTGAATTGCAGAACACCAGATTTTTAGCAGAAATTGTGACCGCGTGGCTTAGGGATTTTTTCAAAAAAAGTTGTTCAGACGTCGAGGGCTAATTCTGTTTCCGATGATAAAAACCCATCTGTTTCCACCGAAAAACCTTTCAGGGGATCGTTTGCAACAGTTTGCCAACATTTTTGAGTGAATTGCAGAACGTCAGATTTTTAGCAGAAATAGTGACCCCGCGGCTTAGGGATTTTTTCAAAAAAAGTTGTTCAGACGTCGAGGGCTAATTCTGTTTCCGATGATAAAAACCCATCTGTTTCCACCGAAAAACATTTCAGGGGATCACTTGCAACAGTTTGGCACCGTTTTTGAGTGAATTGCAGAACGTCAGATTTTTAGCAGAAATTGTGACCGCGCGGCTTAGGTATTTTTTCAAAAAAAGTTGTTCAGACGTCGAGGGCTAATTCTGTTTACGATGATAAAAACCCATCTGTTTCCACCGAAAAACATTTCACGGGATCACTTGCAACAGTTTCCCAACATTTTTGAGTGAATTGCAGAACACCAGATTTTTAGCAGAAATTGTGACCGCGCGGCTTAGGGATTTTTTCAAAAAAAGTTGTTCAGACGTCTAGGGCTAATTCTGTTTCCGATGATAAAAACCCATATGTTTCCACCGAAAAACCTTTCAGGGGATCGTTTGCAACAGTTTGCCAACATTTTTGAGTGAATTGCAGAACACCAGATTTTTAGCAGAAATTGTGACCGCGTGGCTTAGGGATTTTTTCAAAAAAAGTTGTTCAGACGTCGAGGGCTAATTCTGTTTCCGATGATAAAAACCCATCTGTTTCCACCGAAAAACCTTTCAGGGGATCGTTTGCAACAGTTTGCCAACATTTTTGAGTGAATTGCAGAACGTCAGATTTTTAGCAGAAATAGTGACCCCGCGGCTTAGGGATTTTTTCAAAAAAAGTTGTTCAGACGTCGAGGGCTAATTCTGTTTCCGATGATAAAAACCCATCTGTTTCCACCGAAAAACATTTCAGGGGATCACTTGCAACAGTTTGGCACCGTTTTTGAGTGAATTGCAGAACGTCAGATTTTTAGCAGAAATTGTGACCGCGCGGCTTAGGTATTTTTTCAAAAAAAGTTGTTCAGACGTCGAGGGCTAATTCTGTTTACGATGATAAAAACCCATCTGTTTCCACCGAAAAACATTTCACGGGATCACTTGCAACAGTTTCCCAACATTTTTGAGTGAATTGCAGAACATCAGATTTTTAGCAGAAATTGTGACCGCGCGGCTTAGGGATTTTTTCAAAAAAAGTTGTTCAGACGTCTAGGGCTAATTCTGTTTCCGATGATAAAAACCCATATGTTTCCACCGAAAATCCTTTCAGGGGATCGTTTGCAACAGTTTGCCAACATTTTTGAGTGAATTGCAGAACACCAGATTTTTAGCAGAAATTGTGACCGCGCGGCTTAGGGATTTTTTCAAAAAAAGTTGTTCAGACGTCGAGGGCTAATTCTGTTTCCGATGATAAAAACCCATCTCTTTCCACCGAAATACATTTCAGGGGATCACTTGCAACAGTTTGGCACCGTTTTTGAGTGATTTGCAGAACGTCAGATTTTTAGCAGAAATTGTGACCGCGCGGCTTAGGTATTTTTTCAAAAAAAGTTGTTCAGACGTCGAGGGCTAATTCTGTTTACGATGATAAAAACCCATCTGTTTCCACCGAAAAACATTTCACGGGATCACTTGCAACAGTTTCCCAACATTTTTGAGTGAATTGCAGAACACCAGATTTTTAGCAGAAATTGTGACCGCGCGGCTTAGGGATTTTTTCAAAAAAAGTTGTTCAGACGTCTAGGGCTAATTCTGTTTCCGATGATAAAAACCCATATGTTTCCACCGAAAAACCTTTCAGGGGATCGTTTGCAACAGTTTGCCAACATTTTTGAGTGAATTGCAGAACACCAGATTTTTAGCAGAAATTGTGACCGCGCGGCTTAGGGATTTTTTCAAAAAAAGTTGTTCAGACGTCGAGGGCTAATTCTGTTTCCGATGATAAAAACCCATCTGTTTCCACCGAAAAACATTTCAGGGGATCGTTTGCAACAGTTTGCCAACATTTTTGAGTGAATTGCAGAACGTCAGATTTTTAGCAGAAATTGTGACCGCGCGGCTTAGGTATTTTTTCAAAAAAAGTTGTTCAGACGTCGAGGGCTAATTCTGTTTACGATGATAAAAACCCATCTGTTTCCACCGAAAAACATTTCACGGGATCACTTGCAATAGTTTCCCAACATTTTTGAGTGAATTGCAGAACATCAGATTTTTAGCAGAAATTGTGACCGCGCGGCTTAGGGATTTTTTCAAAAAAAGTTGTTCAGACGTCTAGGGCTAATTCTGTTTCCGATGATAAAAACCCATATGTTTCCACCGAAAATCCTTTCAGGGGATCGTTTGCAACAGTTTGCCAACATTTTTGAGTGAATTGCAGAACGTCAGATTTTTAGCAGAAATAGTGACCGCGCGGCTTAGGGATTTTTTCAAAAAAAGTTGTTCAGACGTCGAGGGCTAATTCTGTTTCCGATGATAAAAACCCATCTCTTTCCACCGAAAAACATTTCAGGGGATCACTTGCAACAGTTTGGCACCGTTTTTGAGTGATTTGCAGAACGTCAGATTTTTAGCAGAAATTGTGACCGCGCGGCTTAGGTATTTTTTCAAAAAAAGTTGTTCAGACGTCGAGGGCTAATTCTGTTTACGATGATAAAAACCCATCTGTTTCCACCGAAAAACATTTCACGGGATCACTTGCAACAGTTTCCCAACATTTTTGAGTGAATTGCAGAACACCAGATTTTTAGCAGAAATTGTGACCGCGCGGCTTAGGGATTTTTTCAAAAAAAGTTGTTCAGACGTCTAGGGCTAATTCTGTTTCCGATGATAAAAACCCATATGTTTCCACCGAAAAACCTTTCAGGGGATCGTTTGCAACAGTTTGCCAACATTTTTGAGTGAATTGCAGAACGTCAGATTTTTAGCAGAAATTGTGACCGCGCGGTTTAGGGATTTTTTCAAAAAAAGTTGTTCAGACGTCGAGGGCTAATTCTGTTTCCGATGATAAAAACCCATCTGTTTCCACCGAAAAACATTTCAGGGGATCACTTGCAACAGTTTCCAAACATTTTTGAGTGAATTGCAGAACGTCAGATTTTTAGCAGAAATTGTGACCGCGCGGCTTAGGGATTTTTTCAAAAAAAGTTGTTGAGACGTCGAGGGCTAATTCTGTTTCCGATGATAAAAACCCATCTGTTTCCACCGAAAAACCTTTCAGGGGATCGTTTGCAACAGTTTGGCACCGTTTTTGAGTGAATTGCAGAACGTCAGATTTTTAGCAGAAATTGTGACCGCGCGGCTTAGGGATTTTTTCAAAAAAAGTTGTTCAGACGTCAAGGGCTAATTCTGTTTCCGATGATAAAAAGACATCTGTTTCCACCGAAAAACCTTTCAGGGGATCGTTTGCAACAGTTTGGCACCATTTTTGAGTGAATTGCAGAACGTCAGATTTTTAGCAGAAATTGTGACCGCGCGGCTTAGGGATTTTTTCAAAAAAAGTTGTTCAGACGTCGAGGGCTAATTCTGTTTCCGATGATAAAAACCCATCTATTTCCACCGAAAAACATTTTAGGGGATCACTTGCAACAGTTTGCCAACTTTTTTGAGTGAATTGCAGAACGTCAGATTTTTAGCAGAAATTGTGACCGCGCGGCTTAGGGATTTTTTCAAAAAAAGTTGTTCAGACGTCGAGGGCTAATTCTGTTTCCGATGATAAAAACCAATCTGTTTCCACCGAAAAACATTTCAGGGGATCACTTGCAACAGTTGGCCAACTTTTTTGAGTGAATTGCAGAACGTCAGATTTTTAGCAGAAATAGTGACCGCGCGGCTTAGGGATTTTTTCAAAAAAAGTTGTTGAGACGTCGAGGGCTAATTCTGTTTCCGATGATAAAAACCCGTCTGTTTCCACCGAAAAACCTTTCAGGGGATCACTTGCAACAGTTTGCCAACATTTTTGAGTGAATTGCAGAACGTCAGATTTTTAGCAGAAATTGTGACCGCGCGGCTTAGGGATTTTTACAAAAAAAGTTGTTCAGACGTCGAGGGCTAATTCTGTTTCCGATGATAAAAACTCATATGTTTCCACCGAAAAACCTTTCAGGGGATCGTTTGCAACAGTTTGCCAACATTTTTGAGTGAATTGCAGAACGTCAGATTTTTAGCAGAAATAGTGACCGCACGGCTTAGGGATTTTTTCAAAAATAGTTGTTCAGACGTTGAGGGCTAATTCTGTTTCCGATGATAAAAACCCATCTGTTTCCACCGAAAAACATTTCAGGGGATCACTTGCAACAGTTTCCAAACATTTTTGAGTGAATTGCAGAACGTCAGATTTTTAGCAGAAATAGTGACCGCGCGGCTTAGGGATTTTTTCAAAAAAAGTTGTTGAGACGTCGAGGGCTAATTCTGTTTCCGATGATAAAAACCCATCTGTTTCCACCGAAAAACCTTTCAGGGGATCGTTTGCAACAGTTTGGCACCGTTTTTGAGTGAATTGCAGAACGTCAGATTTTTAGCAGAAATTGTGACCGCGCGGCTTAGGGATTTTTTCAAAAAAAGTTGTTCAGACGTCAAGGGCTAATTCTGTTTCCGATGATAAAAAGACATCTGTTTCCACCGAAAAACCTTTCAGGGGATCGTTTGCAACAGTTTGGCACCATTTTTGAGTGAATTGCAGAACGTCAGATTTTTTGCAGAAATTGTGACCGCGCGGCTTAGGGATTTTTTCAAAAAAAGTTGTTCAGACGTCGAGGGCTAATTCTGTTTCCGATGATAAAAACCCATCTATTTCCACCGAAAAACATTTTAGGGGATCACTTGCAACAGTTTGCCAACTTTTTTGAGTGAATTGCAGAACGTCAGATTTTTAGCAGAAATTGTGACCGCGCGGCTTAGGGATTTTTTCAAAAAAAGTTGTTCAGACGTCGAGGGCTAATTCTGTTTCCGATGATAAAAACCCATCTATTTCCACCGAAAAACATTTTAGGGGATCACTTGCAACAGTTTGCCAACTTTTTTGAGTGAATTGCAGAACGTCAGATTTTTAGCAGAAATTGTGACCGCGCGGCTTAGGGATTTTTTCAAAAAAAGTTGTTCAGACGTCGAGGGCTAATTCTGTTTCCGATGATAAAAACCCATCTGTTTCCACCGAAAAACATTTCAGGGGATCACTTGCAACAGTTGGCCAACTAATTTGAGTGAATTGCAGAACGTCAGATTTTTAGCAGAAATTGTGACCGCGCGGCTTAGGGATTTTTTTAAAAAAAGTTGTTGAGACGTCGAGGGCTAATTCTGTTTCCGATGATAAAAAGACATCTGTTTCCACCGAAAAACCTTTCAGGGGATCGTTTGCAACAGTTTGGCACCATTTTTGAGTGAATTGCAGAACGTCAGATTTTTAGCAGAAATTGTGACCGCGCGGCTTAGGGATTTTTACAAAAAAAGTTGTTCAGACGTCGAGGGCTAATTCTGTTTCCGATGATAAAAATTCATATGTTTCCACCGAAAAACCTTTCAGGGGATCGTTTGCAACAGTTTGCCAACATTTTTGAGTGAATTGCAGAACGTGAGATTTTTAGCAGAAATTGTGACCGCGCGGCTTAGGGATTTTTTCAAAAAAAGTTGTTCAGACGTCGAGGGCTAATTCTGTTTCCGATGATAAAAACCCATCTGTTTCCACCGAAAAACATTTCAGGGGATCACTTGCAACAGTTTGGCACCGTTTTTGAGTGAATTGCAGAACGTCAGATTTTTAGCAGAAATTGTGACCGCGCGGCTTAGGGATTTTTTCAAAAAAAGTTGTTCAGACGTCTAGGGCTAATTCTGTTTCCGATGATAAAAACCCATATGTTTCCACCGAAAAACCTTTCAGGGGATCGTTTGCAACAGTTTGCCAACATTTTTTAGTGAATTGCAGAACGTCAGATTTTTAGCAGAAATAGTGACCGCACGGCTTAGGGATTTTTTCCAAAAAAGTTGTTCAGACGTCTAGGGCTAATTCTGTTTCCGATGATAAAAACCCATATGTTTCCACCGAAAATCCTTTCAGGGGATCGTTTGCAACAGTTTCCAAACATTTTTGAGTGAATTGCAGAACGTCAGATTTTTAGCAGAAATAGTGACCGCGCGGCTTAGGGATTTTTTCAAAAAAATTGTTGAGACGTCGAGGGCTAATTCTGTTTCCGATGATAAAAACCCGTCTGTTTCCACCGAAAAACATTTCAGGGGATCACTTGCAACAGTTTGCCAACATTTTTGAGTGAATTGCAGAACGTTAGATTTTTAGCAGAAATAGTGACCGCGCGGCTTAGGGATTTTTTCAAAAATAGTTGTTCAGACGTTGAGGGCTAATTCTGTTTCCGATGATAAAAACCCATCTGTTTCCACCGAAAAACATTTCAGGGGATCACTTGCAACAGTTTGCCAACTTTTTTGAGTGAATTGCAGAACGTCAGATTTTTAGCAGAAATTGTGACCGCGCGGCTTAGGGATTTTTTCAAAAAAAGTTGTTCAGACGTCGAGGGCTAATTCTGTTTCCGATGATAAAAACCCATCTGTTTCCACCGAAAAACATTTCAGGGGATCACTTGCAACAGTTGGCCAACTTTTTTGAGTGAATTGCAGAACGTCAGATTTTTAGCAGAAATTGTGACCGCGCGGCTTAGGGATTTTTTCAAAAAAAGTTGTTCAGACGTCGAGGGCTAATTCTGTTTCCGATGATAAAAACCCATCCGTTTCCACCGAAAAACATTTCAGGGGATCACTTGCAACAGTTGGCCAACTTTTTTGAGTGAATTGCAGAACGTCAGATTTTTAGCAGAAATTGTGACCGCGCGGCTTAGGGATTTTTTTAAAAAAAGTTGTTGAGACGTCGAGGGCTAATTCTGTTTCCGATGATAAAAACCCATCTGTTTCCACCGAAAAACCTTTCAGGGGATCGTTTGCAACAGTTTGGCACCGTTTTTGAGTGAATTGCAGAACGTCAGATTTTTAGCAGAAATTGTGACCGCGCGGCTTAGGGATTTTTTCAAAAAAAGTTGTTCAGACGTCAAGGGCTAATTCTGTTTCCGATGATAAAAAGACATCTGTTTCCACCGAAAAACCTTTCAGGGGATCGTTTGCAACAGTTTGGCACCATTTTTGAGTGAATTGCAGAACGTCAGATTTTTAGCAGAAATTGTGACCGCGCGGCTTAGGGATTTTTACAAAAAAAGTTGTTCAGACGTCGAGGGCTAATTCTGTTTCCGATGATAAAAACTCATATGTTTCCACCGAAAAACCTTTCAGGGGATCGTTTGCAACAGTTTGCCAACATTTTTGAGTGAATTGCAGAACGTGAGATTTTTAGCAGAAATTGTGACCGCGCGGCTTAGGGATTTTTTCAAAAAAAGTTGTTCAGACGTCGAGGGCTAATTCTGTTTCCGATGATAAAAACCCATCTGTTTCCACCGAAAAACATTTCAGGGGATCACTTGCAACAGTTTGGCACCGTTTTTGAGTGAATTGCAGAACGTCAGATTTTTAGCAGAAATTGTGACCGCGCGGCTTAGGGATTTTTTCAAAAAAAGTTGTTCAGACGTCTAGGGCTAATTCTGTTTCCGATGATAAAAACCCATATGTTTCCACCGAAAAACCTTTCAGGGGATCGTTTGCAACAGTTTGCCAACATTTTTGAGTGAATTGCAGAACGTCAGATTTTTAGCAGAAATAGTGACCGCACGGCTTAGGGATTTTTTCCAAAAAAGTTGTTCAGACGTTGAGGGCTAATTCTGTTTCCGATGATAAAAACCCATCTGTTTCCACCGAAAAACATTTCAGGGGATCACTTGCAACAGTTTCCAAACATTTTTGAGTGAATTGCAGAACGTCAGATTTTTAGCAGAAATAGTGACCGCGCGGCTTAGGGATTTTTTCAAAAAAAGTTGTTGAGACGTCGAGGGCTAATTCTGTTTCCGATGATAAAAACCCGTCTGTTTCCACCGAAAAACCTTTCAGGGGATCACTTGCAACAGTTTGCCAACATTTTTGAGTGAATTGCAGAACGTTAGATTTTTAGCAGAAATAGTGACCGCGCGGCTTAGGGATTTTTTCAAAAATAGTTGTTCAGACGTTGAGGGCTAATTCTGTTTCCGATGATAAAAACCCATCTGTTTCCACCGAAAAACATTTCAGGGGATCACTTGCAACAGTTTGCCAACTTTTTTGAGTGAATTGCAGAACGTCAGATTTTTAGCAGAAATAGTGACCGCGCGGCTTAGGGATTTTTTCAAAAAAAGTTGTTCAGACGTCGAGGGCTAATTCTGTTTCCGATGATAAAAACCCATCTGTTTCCACCGAAAAACATTTCAGGGGATCACTTGCAACAGTTGGCCAACTTTTTTGAGTGAATTGCAGAACGTCAGATTTTTAGCAGAAATTGTGACCGCGCGGCTTAGGGATTTTTTCAAAAAAAGTTGTTCAGACGTCGAGGGCTAATTCTGTTTCCGATGATAAAAACCCATCTGTTTCCACCGAAAAACATTTCAGGGGATCACTTGCAACAGTTGGCCAACTTTTTTGAGTGAATTGCAGAACGTCAGATTTTTAGCAGAAATTGTGACCGCGCGGCTTAGGGATTTTTTTAAAAAAAGTTGTTGAGACGTCGAGGGCTAATTCTGTTTCCGATGATAAAAACCCATCTGTTTCCACCGAAAAACCTTTCAGGGGATCGTTTGCAACAGTTTGGCACCGTTTTTGAGTGAATTGCAGAACGTCAGATTTTTAGCAGAAATTGTGACCGCGCGGCTTAGGGATTTTTTCAAAAAAAGTTGTTCAGACGTCAAGGGCTAATTCTGTTTCCGATGATAAAAAGACATCTGTTTCCACCGAAAAACCTTTCAGGGGATCGTTTGCAACAGTTTGGGACCATTTTTGAGTGAATTGCAGAACGTCAGATTTTTAGCAGAAATTGTGACCGCGCGGCTTAGGGATTTTTACAAAAAAAGTTGTTCAGACGTCGAGGGCTAATTCTGTTTCCGATGATAAAAACTCATATGTTTCCACCGAAAAACCTTTCAGGGGATCGTTTGCAACAGTTTGCCAACATTTTTGAGTGAATTGCAGAACGTGAGATTTTTAGCAGAAATTGTGACCGCGCGGCTTAGGGATTTTTTCCAAAAAAAGTTGTTCAGACGTCGAGGGCTAATTCTGTTTCCGATGATAAAAACCCATCTGTTTCCACCGAAAAACATTTCAGGGGATCGTTTGCAACAGTTTGCCAACATTTTTGAGTGAATTGCAGAACGTCAGATTTTTAGCAGAAATAGTGACCGCACGGCTTAGGGATTTTTTCAAAAATAGTTGTTCAGACGTTGAGGGCTAATTCTGTTTCCGATGATAAAAACCCATCTGTTTCCACCAAAAAACATTTCAGGGGATCACTTGCAACAGTTTCCAAACATTTTTGAGTGAATTGCAGAACGTCAGATTTTTAGCAGAAATAGTGACCGCGCGGCTTAGGGATTTTTTCAAAAAAAGTTGTTGAGACGTCGAGGGCTAATTCTGTTTCTGATGATAAAAACCCGTCTGTTTCCACCGAAAAACATTTCAGGGGATCACTTGCAACAGTTTGCCAACATTTTTGAGTGAATTGCAGAACGTTAGATTTTTAGCAGAAATAGTGACCGCGCGGCTTAGGGATTTTTTCAAAAATAGTTGTTCAGACGTTGAGGGCTAATTCTGTTTCCGATGATAAAAACCCATCTGTTTCCACCGAAAAACATTTCAGGGGATCACTTGCAACAGTTTGCCAACTTTTTTGAGTGAATTGCAGAACGTCAGATTTTTAGCAGAAATTGTGACCGCGCGGCTTAGGGATTTTTTCAAAAAAAGTTGTTCAGACGTCGAGGGCTAATTCTGTTTCCGATGATAAAAACCCATCTGTTTCCACCGAAAAACATTTCAGGGGATCACTTGCAACAGTTGGCCAACTTTTTTGAGTGAATTGCAGAACGTCAGATTTTTAGCAGAAATTGTGACCGCGCGGCTTAGGGATTTTTTTAAATAAAGTTGTTGAGACGTCGAGGGCTAATTCTGTTTCCGATGATAAAAACCCATCTGTTTCCAACGAAAAACCTTTCAGGGGATCGTTTGCAACAGTTTGGCACCATGTTTGAGTGAATTGCAGAACGTCAGATTTTTAGCAGAAATTGTGACCGCGCGGCTTAGGGATTTTTTCAAAAAAAGTTGTTCAGACGTCAAGGGCTAATTTTGTTTCCGATGATAAAAAGACATCTGTTTCCACCGAAAAACCTTTCAGGGGATCGTTTGCAACAGTGTGGCACCGTTTTTGAGTGAATTGCAGAACGTCAGATTTTTAGCAGAAATTGTGACCGCGCGGCTTAGGGATTTTTTCAAAAAAAGTTGTTCAGACATCAAGGGCTAATTCTGTTTCCGATGATAAAAACACATCTTTTTCCACTTAAAAACCTTTCAGGGGATCGTTTGCAACAGTTTGGCACCATTTTTGAGTGAATTGCAGAACGTCAGATTTTTAGCAGAAATTGTGACCGCGCGGCTTAGGGATTTTTTCAAAAAAAGTTGTTCAGACTTTGAGGGCTAATTCTGTTTCCGATGATAAAAACACATCTGTTTCCACCGAAAAACCTTTCAGGGGATCGTTTGCAACAGTTTGGCACCATTTTTGAGTGAATTGCAGAACGTCAGATTTTTAGCAGAAATTGTGACCGCGCGGCTTAGGGATTTTTTCAAAAAAAGTTGTTCAGACGTCGAGGGCTAATTCTGTTTCCGATGATAAAAACCCATCTGTTTCCACCGAAAAACATTTCAGGCGATCACTTGCAACAGTTGGCCAACTTTTTTGAGTGAATTGCAGAACGTCAGATTTTTAGCAGAAATTGTGACCGCGCGGCTTAGGGATTTTTTCAAAAAAAGTTGTTCAGACGTCGAGGGCTAATTCTGTTTCCGATGATAAAAACCCATCTGTTTCCACCGAAAAACATTTCAGGCGATAGCTTGCAACAGTTGGCCAACTTTTTTGAGTGAATTGCAGAACGTCAGATTTTTAGCAGAAATTGTGACCGCGCGGCTTAGGGATTTTTTCAAAAAAAGTTGTTGAGACGTCGAGGGCTAATTCTGTTTCCGATGATAAAAACCCGTCTGTTTCCACCGAAAAACCTTTCAGGGGATCACTTGCAACAGTTTGCCAACATTTTTGAGTGAATTGCAGAACGTTAGATTTTTAGCAGAAATAGTGACCGCGCGGCTTAGGGATTTTTTCAAAAATAGTTGTTCAGACGTTGAGGGCTAATTCTGTTTCCGATGATAAAAACCCATCTGTTTCCACCGAAAAACATTTCAGGGGATCACTTGCAACAGTTTGCCAACTTTTTTGAGTGAATTGCAGAACGTCAGATTTTTAGCAGAAATTGTGACCGCGCGGCTTAGGGATTTTTTCAAAAAAAGTTGTTCAGACGTCGAGGGCTAATTCTGTTTCCGATGATAAAAACCCATCTGTTTCCACCGAAAAACATTTCAGGGGATCACTTGCAACAGTTGGCCAACTTTTTTGAGTGAATTGCAGAACGTCAGATTTTTAGCAGAAATTGTGACCGCGCGGCTTAGGGATTTTTTCAAAAAAAGTTGTTCAGACGTCGAGGGCTAATTCTGTTTCCGATGATAAAAACCCATCTGTTTCCACCGAAAAACATTTCAGGGGAACACTTGCAACAGTTGGCCAACTTTTTTGAGTGAATTGCAGAACGTCAGATTTTTAGCAGAAATTGTGACCGCGCGGCTTAGGGATTTTTTTAAAAAAAGTTGTTGAGACGTCGAGGGCTAATTCTGTTTCCGATGATAAAAACCCATCTGTTTCCACCGAAAAACCTTTCAGGGGATCGTTTGCAACAGTTTGGCACCGTTTTTGAGTGAATTGCAGAACGTCAGATTTTTAGCAGAAATTGTGACCGCGCGGCTTAGGGATTTTTTCAAAAAAAGTTGTTCAGACGTCAAGGGCTAATTCTGTTTCCGATGATAAAAAGACATCTGTTTCCACCGAAAAACCTTTCAGGGGATCGTTTGCAACAGTTTGGGACCATTTTTGAGTGAATTGCAGAACGTCAGATTTTTAGCAGAAATTGTGACCGCGCGGCTTAGGGATTTTTACAAAAAAAGTTGTTCAGACGTCGAGGGCTAATTCTGTTTCCGATGATAAAAACTCATATGTTTCCACCGAAAAACCTTTCAGGGGATCGTTTGCAACAGTTTGCCAACATTTTTGAGTGAATTGCAGAACGTGAGATTTTTAGCAGAAATTGTGACCGCGCGGCTTAGGGATTTTTTCCAAAAAAAGTTGTTCAGACGTCGAGGGCTAATTCTGTTTCCGATGATAAAAACCCATCTGTTTCCACCGAAAAACATTTCAGGGGATCACTTGCAACAGTTTGGCACTGTTTTTGAGTGAATTGCAGAACGTCAGATTTTTAGCAGAAATTGTGACCGCGCGGCTTAGGGATTTTTTCAAAAAAAGTTGTTCAGACGTCTAGGGCTAATTCTGTTTCCGATGATAAAAACCCATATGTTTCCACCAAAAAACCTTTCAGGGGATCGTTTGCAACAGTTTGCCAACATTTTTGAGTGAATTGCAGAACGTCAGATTTTTAGCAGAAATAGTGACCGCACGGCTTAGGGATTTTTTCCAAAAAAGTTGTTCAGACGTCGAGGGCTAATTCTGTTTCCGATGATAAAAACCCATCTGTTTCCACCAAAAAACATTTCAGGGGATCGCTTGCAACAGTTTGGCACCGTTTTTGAGTGAATTGCAGAACGTCAGATTTGAAGCAGAAATTGTGACCGCGCGGCTTAGGGATTTTTTCAAAAAAAGTTGTTCAGACGTCGAGGGCTAATTCTGTTTACGATGATAAAAACCCATCTGTTTCCACCGAAAAACATTTCACGGGATCACTTGCAACAGTTTCCCAACATTTTTGAGTGAATTGCAGAACATCAGATTTTTAGCAGAAATTGTAACCGCGCGGCTTAGGGATTTTTTCAAAAAAAGTTGTTCAGACGTCTAGGGCTAATTCTGTTTCCGATGATAAAAACCCATATGTTTCCACCGAAAAACCTTTCAGGGGATCGTTTGCAACAGTTTGCCAACATTTTTGAGTGAATTGCAGAACGTCAGATTTTTAGCAGAAATAGTGACCGCACGGCTTAGGGATTTTTTCAAAAATAGTTGTTCAGACGTTGAGGGCTAATTCTGTTTCCGATGATAAAAACCCATCTGTTTCCACCAAAAAACATTTCAGGGGATCACTTGCAACAGTTTCCAAACATTTTTGAGTGAATTGCAGAACGTCAGATTTTTAGCAGAAATAGTGACCGCGCGGCTTAGGGATTTTTTCAAAAAAAGTTGTTGAGACGTCGAGGGCTAATTCTGTTTCTGATGATAAAAACCCGTCTGTTTCCACCGAAAAACATTTCAGGGGATCACTTGCAACAGTTTGCCAACATTTTTGAGTGAATTGCAGAACGTTAGATTTTTAGCAGAAATAGTGACCGCGCGGCTTAGGGATTTTTTCAAAAATAGTTGTTCAGACGTTGAGGGCTAATTCTGTTTCCGATGATAAAAACCCATCTGTTTCCACCGAAAAACATTTCAGGGGATCACTTGCAACAGTTTGCCAACTTTTTTGAGTGAATTGCAGAACGTCAGATTTTTAGCAGAAATTGTGACCGCGCGGCTTAGGGATTTTTTCAAAAAAAGTTGTTCAGACGTCAAGGGCTAATTCTGTTTCCGATGATAAAAACCCATCTGTTTCCACCGAAAAACATTTCAGGGGATCACTTGCAACAGTTGGCCAACTTTTTTGAGTGAATTGCAGAACGTCAGATTTTTAGCAGAAATTGTGACCGCGCGGCTTAGGGATTTTTTTAAATAAAGTTGTTGAGACGTCGAGGGCTAATTCTGTTTCCGATGATAAAAACCCATCTGTTTCCAACGAAAAACCTTTCAGGGGATCGTTTGCAACAGTTTGGCACCATGTTTGAGTGAATTGCAGAACGTCAGATTTTTAGCAGAAATTGTGACCGCGCGGCTTAGGGATTTTTTCAAAAAAAGTTGTTCAGACGTCAAGGGCTAATTTTGTTTCCGATGATAAAAAGACATCTGTTTCCACCGAAAAACCTTTCAGGGGATCGTTTGCAACAGTGTGGCACCGTTTTTGAGTGAATTGCAGAACGTCAGATTTTTAGCAGAAATTGTGACCGCGCGGCTTAGGGATTTTTTCAAAAAAAGTTGTTCAGACATCAAGGGCTAATTCTGTTTCCGATGATAAAAACACATCTTTTTCCACTTAAAAACCTTTCAGGGGATCGTTTGCAACAGTTTGGCACCATTTTTGAGTGAATTGCAGAACGTCAGATTTTTAGCAGAAATTGTGACCGCGCGGCTTAGGATTTTTTCAAAAAAGTTGTTCAGACTTTGAGTGCTAATTCTGTTTCCGATGATAAAAACACATCTGTTTCCACCGAAAAACCTTCAGGGATCGTTTGCAACAGTTTGGCACCATTTTTGAGTGAATTGCAGAACGTCAGATTTTTAGCAGAATTGTGACCGCGCGGCTTAGGGATTTTTTCAAAAAAAGTTGTTCAGACGTCGAGGGCTAATTCTGTTTCCGATGATAAAACCCATCTGTTTCCACCGAAAAACATTTCAGGCGATCACTTGCAACAGTTGGCCAACTTTTTTGAGTGAATTGCAGAACGTCAGATTTTTAGCAGAAATTGTGACCGCGCGGCTTAGGGATTTTTTCAAAAAAAGTTGTTCAGACGTCGAGGGCTAATTCTGTTTCCGATGATAAAAACCCATCTGTTTCCACCGAAAAACATTTCAGGCGATAGCTTGCAACAGTTGGCCAACTTTTTTGAGTGAATTGCAGAACGTCAGATTTTTAGCAGAAATTGTGACCGCGCGGCTTAGGATTTTTTCAAAAAAAGTTGTTCAGACGTCGAGGGCTAATTCTGTTTCCGATGATAAAACCCATCTGTTTCCACCGAAAAACATTTCAGGGGATCACTTGCAACAGTTGGCCAACTTTTTTGAGTGAATTGCAGAACGTCAGATTTTAGCAGAAATTGTGACCGCGCGGCTTAGGGATTTTTTCAAAAAAAGTTGTTCAGACGTCGAGGGCTATTCTGTTTCCGATGATAAAAACCCATCTGTTCCACCGAAAAACATTTCAGGGGATCACTTGCAACAGTTGGCCAACTTTTTTGAGTGAATTGCAGAACGTCAGATTTTTAGCAGAAATAGTGACCGCGCGGCTTAGGGATTTTTCAAAAAAAGTTGTTGAGACGTCGAGGGCTAATTCTGTTCCGATGATAAAACCCGTCTGTTTCCACCGAAAAACCTTTCAGGGGATCACTTGCAACAGTTTGCCAACATTTTTGAGTGAATTGCAGAACGTTAGATTTTTAGCAGAAATAGTGACCGCGCGGCTTAGGGATTTTTTCAAAATAGTTGTTCAGACGTTGAGGGCTAATTCTGTTTCCGATGATAAAAACCCATCTGTTTCCACCGAAAAACATTTCAGGGGATCACTTGCAACAGTTTGCCAACTTTTTTGAGTGAATTGCAGAACGTCAGATTTTTAGCAGAAATTGTGACCGCGGCGGCTTAGGGATTTTTTCAAAAAAAGTTGTTCAGACGTCGAGGGCTAATTCTGTTTCCGATGATAAAACCCCATCTGTTTCCACCGAAAAACATTTCAGGGGATCACTTGCAACAGTTGGGCCAAACTTTTTTGAGTGAATTGCAGAACGTCAGATTTTTAGCAGAAATTGTGACCGCGCGGCTTAGGGATTTTTTCAAAAAAAGTTGTTCAGACGTCGAGGGCTAATTCTGTTTCCGATGATAAAAACCCATCTGTTTCCACCGAAAAACATTTCAGGGGATCACTTGCAACAGTTGGCCAACTTTTTGAGTGAATTGCAGAACGTCAGATTTTTAGCAGAAATTGTGACCGCGCGGCTTAGGGATTTTTTTAAAAAAAGTTGTTGAGACGTCGAGGGCTAATTCTGTTTCCGATGATAAAAACCCATCTGTTTCCACCGAAAAACCTTTCAGGGGATCGTTTGCAACAGTTTGGCACCGTTTTTGAGTGAATTGCAGAACGTCAGATTTTTAGCAGAAATTGTGACCGCGCGGCTTAGGATTTTTCAAAAAAGTTGTTCAGACGTCAAGGGCTAATTCTGTTCCGATGATAAAAAGACATCTGTTTCCACCGAAAACCTTTCAGGGATCGTTTGCAACAGTTTGGGACCATTTTTGAGTGAATTGCAGAACGTCAGATTTTAGCAGAAATTGTGACCGCGCGGCTTAGGGATTTTTACAAAAAAAGTTGTTCAGACGTCGAGGGCTAATTCTGTTTCCGATGATAAAAACTCATATGTTTCCACCGAAAAACCTTTCAGGGGATCGTTTGCAACAGTTTGCCAACATTTTTGAGTGAATTGCAGAACGTGAGATTTTTAGCAGAAATTGTGACCGCGCGGCTTAGGGATTTTTTCAAAAAAGTTGTTCAGACAAAAAGTTGTTCAGACGTCGAGGGC
This sequence comes from Podarcis bocagei, assembly GCF_964188305.1. Lineage (NCBI taxonomy): Eukaryota > Metazoa > Chordata > Lepidosauria > Squamata > Lacertidae > Podarcis > Podarcis bocagei. The sequence goes on from NW_027670335.1 coordinate 663,011, forward strand.
TAATTCTGTTTCCGATGATAAAAACCCATCTGTTTCCACCGAAAAACATTTCAGGGGATCACTTGCAACAGTTTGGCACTGTTTTTGAGTGAATTGCAGAACGTCAGATTTTTAGCAGAAATTGTGACCGCGCGGCTTAGGGATTTTTTCAAAAAAAGTTGTTCAGACGTCTAGGGCTAATTCTGTTTCCGATGATAAAAACCCATATGTTTCCACCAAAAAACCTTTCAGGGGATCGTTTGCAACAGTTTGCCAACATTTTTGAGTGAATTGCAGAACGTCAGATTTTTAGCAGAAATAGTGACCGCACGGCTTAGGGATTTTTTCCAAAAAAGTTGTTCAGACGTCGAGGGCTAATTCTGTTTCCGATGATAAAAACCCATCTGTTTCCACCAAAAAACATTTCAGGGGATCGCTTGCAACAGTTTGGCACCGTTTTTGAGTGAATTGCAGAACGTCAGATTTGAAGCAGAAATTGTGACCGCGCGGCTTAGGGATTTTTTCAAAAAAAGTTGTTCAGACGTCGAGGGCTAATTCTGTTTACGATGATAAAAACCCATCTGTTTCCACCGAAAAACATTTCACGGGATCACTTGCAACAGTTTCCCAACATTTTTGAGTGAATTGCAGAACATCAGATTTTTAGCAGAAATTGTAACCGCGCGGCTTAGGGATTTTTTCAAAAAAAGTTGTTCAGACGTCTAGGGCTAATTCTGTTTCCGATGATAAAAACCCATATGTTTCCACCGAAAAACCTTTCAGGGGATCGTTTGCAACAGTTTGCCAACATTTTTGAGTGAATTGCAGAACGTCAGATTTTTAGCAGAAATAGTGACCGCACGGCTTAGGGATTTTTTCAAAAATAGTTGTTCAGACGTTGAGGGCTAATTCTGTTTCCGATGATAAAAACCCATCTGTTTCCACCAAAAAACATTTCAGGGGATCACTTGCAACAGTTTCCAAACATTTTTGAGTGAATTGCAGAACGTCAGATTTTTAGCAGAAATAGTGACCGCGCGGCTTAGGGATTTTTTCAAAAAAAGTTGTTGAGACGTCGAGGGCTAATTCTGTTTCCGATGATAAAAACCCGTCTGTTTCCACCGAAAAACATTTCAGGGGATCACTTGCAACAGTTTGCCAACATTTTTGAGTGAATTGCAGAACGTTAGATTTTTAGCAGAAATAGTGACCGCGCGGCTTAGGGATTTTTTCAAAAATAGTTGTTCAGACGTTGAGGGCTAATTCTGTTTCCGATGATAAAAACCCATCTGTTTCCACCGAAAAACATTTCAGGGGATCACTTGCAACAGTTTGCCAACTTTTTTGAGTGAATTGCAGAACGTCAGATTTTTAGCAGAAATTGTGACCGCGCGGCTTAGGGATTTTTTCAAAAAAAGTTGTTCAGACGTCGAGGGCTAATTCTGTTTCCGATGATAAAAACCCATCTGTTTCCACCGAAAAACATTTCAGGGGATCACTTGCAACAGTTGGCCAACTTTTTTGAGTGAATTGCAGAACGTCAGATTTTTAGCAGAAATTGTGACCGCGCGGCTTAGGGATTTTTTTAAATAAAGTTGTTGAGACGTCGAGGGCTAATTCTGTTTCCGATGATAAAAACCCATCTGTTTCCAACGAAAAACCTTTCAGGGGATCGTTTGCAACAGTTTGGCACCATGTTTGAGTGAATTGCAGAACGTCAGATTTTTAGCAGAAATTGTGACCGCGCGGCTTAGGGATTTTTTCAAAAAAAGTTGTTCAGACGTCAAGGGCTAATTTTGTTTCCGATGATAAAAAGACATCTGTTTCCACCGAAAAACCTTTCAGGGGATCGTTTGCAACAGTGTGGCACCGTTTTTGAGTGAATTGCAGAACGTCAGATTTTTAGCAGAAATTGTGACCGCGCGGCTTAGGGATTTTTTCAAAAAAAGTTGTTCAGACATCAAGGGCTAATTCTGTTTCCGATGATAAAAACACATCTTTTTCCACTTAAAAACCTTTCAGGGGATCGTTTGCAACAGTTTGGCACCATTTTTGAGTGAATTGCAGAACGTCAGATTTTTAGCAGAAATTGTGACCGCGCGGCTTAGGGATTTTTTCAAAAAAAGTTGTTCAGACTTTGAGGGCTAATTCTGTTTCCGATGATAAAAACACATCTGTTTCCACCGAAAAACCTTTCAGGGGATCGTTTGCAACAGTTTGGCACCATTTTTGAGTGAATTGCAGAACGTCAGATTTTTAGCAGAAATTGTGACCGCGCGGCTTAGGGATTTTTTCAAAAAAAGTTGTTCAGACGTCGAGGGCTAATTCTGTTTCCGATGATAAAAACCCATCTGTTTCCACCGAAAAACATTTCAGGCGATCACTTGCAACAGTTGGCCAACTTTTTTGAGTGAATTGCAGAACGTCAGATTTTTAGCAGAAATTGTGACCGCGCGGCTTAGGGATTTTTTCAAAAAAAGTTGTTCAGACGTCGAGGGCTAATTCTGTTTCCGATGATAAAAACCCATCTGTTTCCACCGAAAAACATTTCAGGCGATAGCTTGCAACAGTTGGCCAACTTTTTTGAGTGAATTGCAGAACGTCAGATTTTTAGCAGAAATTGTGACCGCGCGGCTTAGGGATTTTTTCAAAAAAAGTTGTTCAGACGTCGAGGGCTAATTCTGTTTCCGATGATAAAAACCCATCTGTTTCCACCGAAAAACATTTCAGGGGATCGCTTGCAACAGTTTGGCACCGTTTTTGAGTGAATTGCAGAACGTCAGATTTTTAGCAGAAATTGTGACCGCGCGGCTTAGGGATTTTTTCAAAAAAAGTTGTTCAGACGTCGAGGGCTAATTCTGTTTCCGATGATAAAAACCCATCTGTTTCCACCGAAAAACATTTCACGGGATCACTTGCAACAGTTTCCCAACATTTTTGAGTGAATTGCAGAACATCAGATTTTTAGCAGAAATTGTAACCGCGCGGCTTAGGGATTTTTTCAAAAAAAGTTGTTCAGACGTCTAGGGCTAATTCTGTTTCCGATGATAAAAACCCATATGTTTCCACCGAAAAACCTTTCAGGGGATCGTTTGCAACAGTTTGCCAACATTTTTGAGTGAATTGCAGAACGTCAGATTTTTAGCAGAAATAGTGACCGCACGGCTTAGGGATTTTTTCAAAAATAGTTGTTCAGACGTTGAGGGCTAATTCTGTTTCCGATGATAAAAACCCATCTGTTTCCACCGAAAAACATTTCAGGGGATCACTTGCAACAGTTTCCAAACATTTTTGAGTGAATTGCAGAACGTCAGATTTTTAGCAGAAATAGTGACCGCGCGGCTTAGGGATTTTTTCAAAAAAAGTTGTTCAGACGTCGAGGGCTAATTCTGTTTCCGATGATAAAAACCCATCTCTTTCCACCGAAAAACATTTCAGGGGATCACTTGCAACAGTTTGGCACCGTTTTTGAGTGATTTGCAGAACGTCAGATTTTTAGCAGAAATTGTGACCGCGCGGCTTAGGTATTTTTTCAAAAAAAGTTGTTCAGACGTCGAGGGCTAATTCTGTTTACGATGATAAAAACCCATCTGTTTCCACCGAAAAACATTTCACGGGATCACTTGCAACAGTTTCCCAACATTTTTGAGTGAATTGCAGAACACCAGATTTTTAGCAGAAATTGTGACCGCGCGGCTTAGGGATTTTTTCAAAAAAAGTTGTTCAGACGTCTAGGGCTAATTCTGTTTCCGATGATAAAAACCCATATGTTTCCACCGAAAAACCTTTCAGGGGATCGTTTGCAACAGTTTGCCAACATTTTTGAGTGAATTGCAGAACGTCAGATTTTTAGCAGAAATTGTGACCGCGCGGCTTAGGGATTTTTTCAAAAAAAGTTGTTCAGACGTCGAGGGCTAATTCTGTTTCCGATGATAAAAACCCATCTGTTTCCACCGAAAAACATTTCAGGGGATCACTTGCAACAGTTTCCAAACATTTTTGAGTGAATTGCAGAACGTCAGATTTTTAGCAGAAATAGTGACCGCGCGGCTTAGGGATTTTTTCAAAAAAAGTTGTTGAGACGTCGAGGGCTAATTCTGTTTCCGATGATAAAAACCCATCTGTTTCCACCGAAAAACCTTTCAGGGGATCGTTTGCAACAGTTTGGCACCGTTTTTGAGTGAATTGCAGAACGTCAGATTTTTAGCAGAAATTGTGACCGCGCGGCTTAGGGATTTTTTCAAAAAAAGTTGTTCAGACGTCAAGGGCTAATTCTGTTTCCGATGATAAAAAGACATCTGTTTCCACCGAAAAACCTTTCAGGGGATCGTTTGCAACAGTTTGGCACCATTTTTGAGTGAATTGCAGAACGTCAGATTTTTAGCAGAAATTGTGACCGCGCGGCTTAGGGATTTTTTCAAAAAAAGTTGTTCAGACGTCGAGGGCTAATTCTGTTTCCGATGATAAAAACCCATCTATTTCCACCGAAAAACATTTTAGGGGATCACTTGCAACAGTTTGCCAACTTTTTTGAGTGAATTGCAGAACGTCAGATTTTTAGCAGAAATTGTGACAGCGCGGCTTAGGGATTTTTTCAAAAAAAGTTGTTCAGACGTCGAGGGCTAATTCTGTTTCCGATGATAAAAACCAATCTGTTTCCACCGAAAAACATTTCAGGGGATCACTTGCAACAGTTGGCCAACTTTTTTGAGTGAATTGCAGAACGTCAGATTTTTAGCAGAAATTGTGACCGCGCGGCTTAGGGATTTTTTTAAAAAAAGTTGTTGAGACGTCGAGGGCTAATTCTGTTTCCGATGATAAAAAGACATCTGTTTCCACCGAAAAACCTTTCAGGGGATCGTTTGCAACAGTTTGGCACCATTTTTGAGTGAATTGCAGAACGTCAGATTTTTAGCAGAAATTGTGACCGCGCGGCTTAGGGATTTTTACAAAAAAAGTTGTTCAGACGTCGAGGGCTAATTCTGTTTCCGATGATAAAAACTCATATGTTTCCACCGAAAAACCTTTCAGGGGATCGTTTGCAACAGTTTGCCAACATTTTTGAGTGAATTGCAGAACGTCAGATTTTTAGCAGAAATAGTGACCGCACGGCTTAGGGATTTTTTCAAAAATAGTTGTTCAGACGTTGAGGGCTAATTCTGTTTCCGATGATAAAAACCCATCTGTTTCCACCGAAAAACATTTCAGGGGATCACTTGCAACAGTTTCCAAACATTTTTGAGTGAATTGCAGAACGTCAGATTTTTAGCAGAAATAGTGACCGCGCGGCTTAGGGATTTTTTCAAAAAAAGTTGTTGAGACGTCGAGGGCTAATTCTGTTTCCGATGATAAAAACCCATCTGTTTCCACCGAAAAACCTTTCAGGGGATCGTTTGCAACAGTTTGGCACCGTTTTTGAGTGAATTGCAGAACGTCAGATTTTTAGCAGAAATTGTGACCGCGCGGCTTAGGGATTTTTTCAAAAAAAGTTGTTCAGACGTCAAGGGCTAATTCTGTTTCCGATGATAAAAAGACATCTGTTTCCACCGAAAAACCTTTCAGGGGATCGTTTGCAACAGTTTGGCACCATTTTTGAGTGAATTGCAGAACGTCAGATTTTTTGCAGAAATTGTGACCGCGCGGCTTAGGGATTTTTTCAAAAAAAGTTGTTCAGACGTCGAGGGCTAATTCTGTTTCCGATGATAAAAACCCATCTATTTCCACCGAAAAACATTTTAGGGGATCACTTGCAACAGTTTGCCAACTTTTTTGAGTGAATTGCAGAACGTCAGATTTTTAGCAGAAATTGTGACCGCGCGGCTTAGGGATTTTTTCAAAAAAAGTTGTTCAGACGTCGAGGGCTAATTCTGTTTCCGATGATAAAAACCCATCTGTTTCCACCGAAAAACATTTCAGGGGATCACTTGCAACAGTTGGCCAACTAATTTGAGTGAATTGCAGAACGTCAGATTTTTAGCAGAAATTGTGACCGCGCGGCTTAGGGATTTTTTAAAAAAAAGTTGTTGAGACGTCGAGGGCTAATTCTGTTTCCGATGATAAAAAGACATCTGTTTCCACCGAAAAACCTTTCAGGGGATCGTTTGCAACAGTTTGGCACCATTTTTGAGTGAATTGCAGAACGTCAGATTTTTAGCAGAAATTGTGACCGCGCGGCTTAGGGATTTTTTTAAAAAAAGTTGTTGAGACGTCGAGGGCTAATTCTGTTTCCGATGATAAAAATTCATATGTTTCCACCGAAAAACCTTTCAGGGGATCGTTTGCAACAGTTTGCCAACATTTTTGAGTGAATTGCAGAACGTGAGATTTTTAGCAGAAATTGTGACCGCGCGGCTTAGGGATTTTTTCAAAAAAAGTTGTTCAGACGTCGAGGGCTAATTCTGTTTCCGATGATAAAAACCCATCTGTTTCCACCGAAAAACATTTCAGGGGATCACTTGCAACAGTTTGGCACCGTTTTTGAGTGAATTGCAGAACGTCAGATTTTTAGCAGAAATTGTGACCGCGCGGCTTAGGGATTTTTTCAAAAAAAGTTGTTCAGACGTCTAGGGCTAATTCTGTTTCCGATGATAAAAACCCATATGTTTCCACCGAAAAACCTTTCAGGGGATCGTTTGCAACAGTTTGCCAACATTTTTGAGTGAATTGCAGAACGTCAGATTTTTAGCAGAAATAGTGACCGCACGGCTTAGGGATTTTTTCCAAAAAAGTTGTTCAGACGTTGAGGGCTAATTCTGTTTCCGATGATAAAAACCCATCTGTTTCCACCGAAAAACATTTCAGGGGATCACTTGCAACAGTTTCCAAACATTTTTGAGTGAATTGCAGAACGTCAGATTTTTAGCAGAAATAGTGACCGCGCGGCTTAGGGATTTTTTCAAAAAAAGTTGTTGAGACGTCGAGGGCTAATTCTGTTTCCGATGATAAAAACCCGTCTGTTTCCACCGAAAAACATTTCAGGGGATCACTTGCAACAGTTTGCCAACATTTTTGAGTGAATTGCAGAACGTTAGATTTTTAGCAGAAATAGTGACCGCGCGGCTTAGGGATTTTTTCAAAAATAGTTGTTCAGACGTTGAGGGCTAATTCTGTTTCCGATGATAAAAACCCATCTGTTTCCACCGAAAAACATTTCAGGGGATCACTTGCAACAGTTTGCCAACTTTTGCGTGTTGAGTCACAGTAGCCCCCCAATAATTCACACTTCACACATCAATTTTTGTTTAAGGTTTTTGGCATAATTTTGGCCACAACTTTATTCAAATACAAAAATGTGAGTGGTTGCTTAGGCACTGGTTCCGACTATCTGTCCTTGCCCTCAGGGACAGAGCTGGCCTTCCGGATACCAGCGGAAGCCAGCGTGGGAAACAAGTATTGGGTGAGAGATGAAGCTGGGACACAGACCCACACCTCTCACCCTCATGTTCCGTTGGGGCTTGCACGGCCCAAGTCCGACTCCGGGGACAAGGACGAAAGAATGGCAAGCCCCTGGATTTCCTTTAACGGAATTCCCATTCGCATCATTTGGAGGGGTAGGCACTTACCCCTCCAAGCACCAATTTAACCAGTGCCTAACCGCCAACCTTACAAGTTGTGACGATTTGCTACGCAGTAGGCAAAAACCAAATGGCACCAGCCAATCAGCCAGATGGCAAAATTCCTACCGTGCCCCCGCACCAAGGCGAACGACACCATGACAGGCATAGCAAGGTCAAGCGATCAGCTTAAATAAAAAACCCCCCTATTAAAGGGAGGGAGGGCGGGTGATCCGATGCAAAACGGCCAAGAGGCCGTGCCAACGTCTGGCCCCTGTATATATAGACTCTGACCCCTCCTCCGAATTGGCAACAATCAAAACACCCCAGCAACCCAGTTTAACCATTTAAATGGTCGGGATTCAACTAAATTTGCCTAGTCACTGGAGGGTGGCCTGTTCCCAACCGCAACACGTGCTCTCTGCTAGGGAGAACACGCTTTGCGTGTTGAGTCACAGTAGCCCCCCAATAATTCACACTTCACACATCAATTTTTGTTTAAGGTTTTTGGCATAATTTTGGCCACAACTTTATTCAAATACAAAAATGTGAGTGGTTGCTTAGGCACTGGTTCCGACTATCTGTCCTTGCCCTCAGGGACAGAGCTGGCCTTCCGGATACCAGCGGAAGCCAGCGTGGGAAACAAGTATTGGGTGAGAGATGAAGCTGGGACACAGACCCACACCTCTCACCCTCATGTTCCGTTGGGGCTTGCACGGCCCAAGTCCGACTCCGGGGACAAGGACGAAAGAATGGCAAGCCCCTGGATTTCCTTTAACGGAATTCCCATTCGCATCATTTGGAGGGGTAGGCACTTACCCCTCCAAGCACCAATTTAACCAGTGCCTAACCGCCATGGAGCCCTCAGCTCACCGCCAAACCACTCACAGCCCCAACCAAGACCTCAGCTTGGTCACCACCGCACCAATCCAAGCCTCATTCCCTGAAGCGGAAAGGTGCATGCCATCAGCTTGGAAAAAGGATGGCCTCTCAAAAAGAATCTCGGGGTGGGAAATTGCATCGCCACCAGCTCCAAAACTTTTTTGACCACAGCAGAATTGATGCGTTTTCGGGCCCTTTCAGTGGCAGCCGGGCAACGACTGCCCTTCCAAACGCAGCGTTGCAAAAGCTTTGACCAAAAAATTTTCGCTGTCGGCACCATTGCACGCAGCGTCTCCAGGTCACCCAAAATTGCAGCACGTAGTGACAAACAGTCCATGGGCACCAGGTCGTTCTCACCAAGCTGCACCACAATAGCAGCTGGCGGCCCCTCCAAGAGCAACTGCCTCCGGATACTTGGCAGGAACTCCGACCAGCACATCCCACGTCTGGACAGCCAAGACAAGCGAATATGTGGAGGAAAGCCGAAATCTGGACCCAATCCAGATTGCCGTGCTGCGACGCCAGCCCAATGGACGATACTGTGCCCCACAATCCAAACACGGGTCACCGCTAAACCTGATAAATAAGATGAAACAAGCAAAAATTGTAAGACACCAATAATGTTAACGAACATAATCTTTGAATGCATTCGATTTCCAACGACCTGTATTTTATTTCCACTGCCTTGTTAACATGCTTTCCGGCCTTCTTGGTGGTACGTTTGTCTAGGCATTGGTTCCCGACTAGCTGCACCTGACCTCAGCAGGGCAGCACTGACGACTGGGCCCCACCATATCGTCAGTACCAGCAAACATTGTGGGGGAGTAATGAATCCCAAGGCAATCGCATCCCGCCAGGTGTCGTTCCCCATAGGGGAAAGATGCACCCCATCTGCCCTAAAGAGGGCAATAGCCTTGAAGAAAATTAGGAGGGTGCAATATTACAGAACCACCTAAAGCAAGGACCTATTTTATTTTATTTGTTATTTTATTTACTTTATTTATTTTATTCTATTATCCACCGCCTTATTAACATGCTTTCTGGCCTGCTCGGTGGTAGTTTGTCTAGGCATTGGTTCCCGACTAGCTGCACCTGACCTCAGCAGGGCAGCACTGACGACTGGGCCCCACCATATCGTCAGTTCCAATAAACAGCATGGGGGAGGAATGAACCAGGATCAGACTCAAGCTCACCCCAAATGCTCCCAGGGACTCTTGCATGGCCCTACCCCTCAAAAGGGGGCGACAAAAGCATGGCAAATCCTTGGATTCCCTTAATGGAACATCTTTGCGCATTGGAGGGGACAGGTGCTCCAACCCCCCCTCCAGACCACCTTGAACCAATGCCTTAAATTATTTTGAGTCCAGGGAGAGCTGCCATCAACTCAATCCAAGCCCTCTTGCATGCAGGAATGCAAACTTATGCTGGAGGAAGACAGCAAACATTCTCGCCCAGCTGTACCACCAGCACTGCGGGAGGACCTGCACAGGTCACACTCGACCGCACCAAAGGAAGGATCTCCTCCCAAAGCATTCCCCATCTGGACATCCAGTATATGTTCACATGGGCAGGAAGACTGAGATGACGCCCCAGTCCAAACCCGTCAACATGCTTGCCAGCCTAGTGTACAATGCTGTGGCCCAAATGTGCACAGCTGCTCCTATGAAAAAAGGAAACAACAGACAAGCATCAGCACAGACATCACTGTGACACTTCCTGATATAATCCTTGTCAGCGTCAGACTTCCAATGACCCGTATTCACAATCCTGTCTACTGACAGGCCCCCAATGTGCAGCCTTTGCAGCAGCACCTAATCGTAAGGAATGAGGAGTGTTCAGCGGTAAGCAAGCCGCAGGCTCTAATAACTGGTGCACGACGTAAGCACATTGATGCCGGGCTAACGGGAACCCATTTTCATGCACTAGGAGCGGGCCAGCCCCCAGGGAATAAAAAGCCAAATATTCTGTTATCCATAACCGGGCAAGGGCCCTCCTCACCTGTGGCGGGAAGCCTGATTGTGGCACTCCTGCCCACTAAGTCTGTTTTAGAGTTACCAGCTCTAATGACAAGCTCCAAAGGATAAGGAAAAGTCCTGAAGCAATAAGCCTCCAGAATCTCGGCCCCGTGCTGGCTCCAACAACCATTTCCCCAACCCTCAGTGCGAAAATGCAATGGACTACTGAAAGGAGTCTCACCTTGATCTTTAACCCGCAGACAAGTTTTAACTTGTTGCAGATACTGCATAGGTAAAAATTGACCGACTTCCTGCCCACTGTCCTATGAGGTTGGAGCCTATTCCAACCTTCCAAGGCCCTGCGCACTGCAAACTTTATACAAGGGTCTCTGAAAAATTAAAGCTTCAATGAAACAGACATTGCAGCGGACTGAATTCGGATAGTTATAACCGCATGCCCAATCTGCAGCAGGTGGACCAAATACTGCAGGATCTGCTCAGAGGATGGGGGCAAATTCTTCCGAATGGCCAAGAACTGCCAGCTTAAGGCTAAGAAATCCATCCAGGCCTTCCCATAAGAGGTAAAAGCAGAAGGGGAAATGAATCTGCCGCTCTCTGAAATTACTAATTGTTGTCAAAATGCCACAAGACTGGAAAAGTCTGGCAATAGCCGAGTCTGGAGCCCAGGATCTGAAGCGCTTCATCTGAAAATCGGATAGTGTCAGCGTAATTTGGAGAGTAGAAAGCACAATATTAAACCTTAAGTGGCGCAGCTCGAAAGCATGAGCGGAGGGGCAGAGACTGTGCTACAGCATGAGGACTGTTTTGCCAAGACGCTCACCACCACCTGGTTATCAGACCAAAAGCAGATCCGATGGTCACTGAACTCCTCGGGCCACATGTGAACTGCTACTACAATGGGGAAAACTCAAGAAAAGTTATGTCACATGATTGCCTCACCACACCAGGCTTGAGGCCATAGCTTTGCACACCAGCAGCCCTTGAAATAAAAACCAAAGGGCAAAGATCCAGCAGCACCAGCATGAACCTGAAAATCCCTGAGCGGGTTCAAGGTATCCTGCCATGGCGAACTACTATTGCATACATTCAGGAATTGCTACCATCGCCTGATATCTGCCTTCACCACATTTGGTAGGCATACACAAAGGTAAGGGGACCTCTGTCAGCATCGCCCTTGAGCCAGTGCCACCAACTGGACTCATCCACTTCAGCCCCAACTGGGCTAGGCGAGCTGGGTAGCACTTCCAGAGACCACCTTCTGCACATGAACAGGTCAAAGTGCTGTGGACTCACAGCTTAGAGTTGTGAGCACCGGATTCACTCCAACAAAAAGACAGTCGTCGCACAGCAGAGTACAGCAGAGTCTGAGTATATAAACAACTCAGAGAGCAGCTCTGTAGAATATCTTCTTTATTCTATCTACAACTATACAAACTATATACAGAGCTTAATAGGTCTAAGCATAAATAAATGCTGTACTGCACTGAGTATCTGCAGCTGCCCTTAGCAGCAACCTTATCTCTACACATGATCTCTAACACTCAGTCTCTCTCCCTCTCCGACACTGACTGACTGACTTGGTGCTGGAGCAGAATAAGTAGAGACCAGAACACGCCTCCTCCTCTCTGGAGAATCAGCAGACTCCTCAGGAGATTCTTGGATATGGGAGGGGTGAAATCTAGGCAGCCTGGCCTAGTGGGAAGATTAGTTAAGTGACCCAGCAAGATCGGATCTGGTGAAGCATCACTTGCTACAGAGGAAGTATTACAAAATAACTTCCTTCAAGGCAGACAGCTTCTCCATAGCCAAGTGGTATGTTTTAGCAACGATATCCAACTGGATCCCTAAATAAAATGGGAATATGGGCAAAAGGTATTGAGCTATTGCTTGCCAGCTTCCAGCCCCTGCTTGGGCAGGGGGCATCTTGTGCAGCCATCATGATATGTAAATTTACAGGGCCGACGCTGGCCAGAACCCCTAAAGAAGTCCCAACCAAGCTGCCGCCAAGCCAGCTTCCTTTTCAGACACACACTCTGTGCAATGCAAAAACAACAACAACAACAACAACACACACTCCGTGCAGTGCACACACTCTCCATGCAATGCAACTACACACTCCGTGCAATGCAAAAAGCACGCTCTGTGCAATGCAACTACACACTCCGTGCAATGCACACACAAAACCTCTGTGCAATGCAACTACACACTCCGTGAAATGCAAAACACACTCTCTGCAATGCACACACCTTTCATGCAATGCAACTACACTCCATGCAATGCAACTACACACTCCGTGCACTGCACCCTCTGTTCAATGCAACTACATACTCCGTGCAATGCACACACACTCCGTGCAATGCAAAAAACCAAAGCAAAACAAAAAACACTCTGTGCAATACAACTACACCCTCCATGCAATGCACACGCACTCCATGCAATGCAACTACACACTCCCTGCAATGCACACGCACTCCATGCAATGCAACTACACACTCCGTGCACTGCACACCCTCTGTTCAATGCAACAACAAACTCCGTGCAATGCAACTACACACTCCGTGCAATGCAACAACACACTCCGTGCAATGCAACTACACACCCTCCGTGCAATGCAACTGCAAATCTCCTAGCAATGCAATGCAATTGCAGCCCGTGCAGCGCCGTGCTCTGCAACGCACAGAGCAAACTGCAATGCGGGCACGCAAAGGTGCTTTCTCCCAGTTGCATATTGCAAACATGGCGCCCATTACATCCCTCGCAGTGAGGTAACCACCAAAAGGACTTAAGTGTCCAGGTATAGCAATGGGGGAGCATGCAGCTGTCCCATACAGGGACCAATCCTGCAACCTAGGCATTACCGGCACTATGCGCTGACCCAGTGAAACCAATGCTTCATGGACCACATGGGGACACTATTCAGGCCGGAAACGCTTCCAGGCCATCGAATTCTAGGGCAAAGCCCTAGGATCACCTGCTAGGCCAGGCATAAATGTTTCCAGTGAAATAGCAGAGTTGAGGTAGCCCACAGCTTGTCCAGGTACCCCTGCTTGCCCTTTTAGAGGGAAGCACCCCTTCAAGAAACCCAAAGTTCTTTTATCACAAATGGGCCGAACTGCCCAGCAACAGAATAGCCCATAAGGAGCAGTTTGTTTTGTTTTGTTATAACAATGGCTAAGAGGGGGATATGAACTCCCAGGTCCTAGTCCTGCACTTTAGCCACTAAGCCACAATGGCTCATCTCAAAATGGCAGTCGCCTCTATCAGGGCAAAACAAACTTAAAGAAAATAAACTTGTTCAGAAACAGCATAGTTCAAGAGCATATACAGAGTGCTCATAGTCCTTGGAGGCACAGGGAGCCATAAAGCCAACCTTCGGGGATACTATAAACGAAAGTGATATCAGCTAAGCTGGGAACAGCCCTGACTAGCCCCACAATTTCAACAAGAGAAATGGGGGAAACCTTTTTGCGAAAGAAAGCCCCTAACGGGGGCTCTCTCACTATTGGGAAAGGCAAGCCACAGATACAGGGAGAATCTTCCTACAGGGCAGGGTAAGGGGTGGGGTGGGAAATTGAACAGGAAAAGGGGGGAATTAAATTATTTAAGGGACTAGAGAGGATTAAAAGAAAGGGGAAATAAAGAAATAAAGAAATGTAACCAGACAATGAGAAGATTGTCCCAGTGCTCCATGTGATCCGATGCAAAACGGCCAAGAGGCCGTGCCAACGTCTGGCCCCTGTATATATAGACTCTGACCCCTCCTCCGAATTGGCAACAATCAAAACACCCCAGCAACCCAGTTTAACCATTTAAATGGTCGGGATTCAACTAAATTTGCCTAGTCACTGGAGGGTGGCCTGTTCCCAACCGCAACACGTGCTCTCTGCTAGGGAGAACACGCTTTTTGAGTGAATTGCAGAACGTCAGATTTTTAGCAGAAATTGTGACCGCGCGGCTTAGGGATTTTTTCAAAAAAAGTTGTTCAGACGTCGAGGGCTAATTCTGTTTCCGATGATAAAAACCCATCTGTTTCCACCGAAAAACATTTCAGGGGATCACTTGCAACAGTTGGCCAACTTTTTTGAGTGAATTGCAGAACGTCAGATTTTTAGCAGAAATTGTGACCGCGCGGCTTAGGGATTTTTTCAAAAAAAGTTGTTCAGACGTCGAGGGCTAATTCTGTTTCCGATGATAAAAACCCATCCGTTTCCACCGAAAAACATTTCAGGGGATCACTTGCAACAGTTGGCCAACTTTTTTGAGTGAATTGCAGAACGTCAGATTTTTAGCAGAAATTGTGACCGCGCGGCTTAGGGATTTTTTTAAAAAAAGTTGTTGAGACGTCGAGGGCTAATTCTGTTTCCGATGATAAAAACCCATCTGTTTCCACCGAAAAACCTTTCAGGGGATCGTTTGCAACAGTTTGGCACCGTTTTTGAGTGAATTGCAGAACGTCAGATTTTTAGCAGAAATTGTGACCGCGCGGCTTAGGGATTTTTTCAAAAAAAGTTGTTCAGACGTCAAGGGCTAATTCTGTTTCCGATGATAAAAAGACATCTGTTTCCACCGAAAAACCTTTCAGGGGATCGTTTGCAACAGTTTGGCACCATTTTTGAGTGAATTGCAGAACGTCAGATTTTTAGCAGAAATTGTGACCGCGCGGCTTAGGGATTTTTACAAAAAAAGTTGTTCAGACGTCGAGGGCTAATTCTGTTTCCGATGATAAAAACTCATATGTTTCCACCGAAAAACCTTTCAGGGGATCGTTTGCAACAGTTTGCCAACATTTTTGAGTGAATTGCAGAACGTGAGATTTTTAGCAGAAATTGTGACCGCGCGGCTTAGGGATTTTTTCAAAAAAAGTTGTTCAGACGTCGAGGGCTAATTCTGTTTCCGATGATAAAAACCCATCTGTTTCCACCGAAAAACCTTTCAGGGGATCGTTTGCAACAGTTTGCCAACATTTTTGAGTGAATTGCAGAACGTCAGATTTTTAGCAGAAATAGTGACCGCACGGCTTAGGGATTTTTTCCAAAAAAGTTGTTCAGACGTTGAGGGCTAATTCTGTTTCCGATGATAAAAACCCATCTGTTTCCACCGAAAAACATTTCAGGGGATCACTTGCAACAGTTTCCAAACATTTTTGAGTGAATTGCAGAACGTCAGATTTTTAGCAGAAATAGTGACCGCGCGGCTTAGGGATTTTTTCAAAAAAAGTTGTTGAGACGTCGAGGGCTAATTCTGTTTCCGATGATAAAAACCCGTCTGTTTCCACCGAAAAACATTTCAGGGGATCACTTGCAACAGTTTGCCAACATTTTTGAGTGAATTGCAGAACGTTAGATTTTTAGCAGAAATAGTGACCGCGCGGCTTAGGGATTTTTTCAAAAATAGTTGTTCAGACGTTGAGGGCTAATTCTGTTTCCGATGATAAAAACCCATCTGTTTCCACCGAAAAACATTTCAGGGGATCACTTGCAACAGTTTGCCAACTTTTTTGAGTGAATTGCAGAACGTCAGATTTTTAGCAGAAATTGTGACCGCGCGGCTTAGGGATTTTTTCAAAAAAAGTTGTTCAGACGTCGAGGGCTAATTCTGTTTCCGATGATAAAAACCCATCTGTTTCCACCGAAAAACATTTCAGGGGATCACTTGCAACAGTTGGCCAACTTTTTTGAGTGAATTGCAGAACGTCAGATTTTTAGCAGAAATTGTGACCGCGCGGCTTAGGGATTTTTTCAAAAAAAGTTGTTCAGACGTCGAGGGCTAATTCTGTTTCCGATGATAAAAACCCATCCGTTTCCACCGAAAAACATTTCAGGGGATCACTTGCAACAGTTGGCCAACTTTTTTGAGTGAATTGCAGAACGTCAGATTTTTAGCAGAAATTGTGACCGCGCGGCTTAGGGATTTTTTTAAAAAAAGTTGTTGAGACGTCGAGGGCTAATTCTGTTTCCGATGATAAAAACCCATCTGTTTCCACCGAAAAACCTTTCAGGGGATCGTTTGCAACAGTTTGGCACCGTTTTTGAGTGAATTGCAGAACGTCAGATTTTTAGCAGAAATTGTGACCGCGCGGCTTAGGGATTTTTTCAAAAAAAGTTGTTCAGACGTCAAGGGCTAATTCTGTTTCCGATGATAAAAAGACATCTGTTTCCACCGAAAAACCTTTCAGGGGATCGTTTGCAACAGTTTGGCACCATTTTTGAGTGAATTGCAGAACGTCAGATTTTTAGCAGAAATTGTGACCGCGCGGCTTAGGGATTTTTACAAAAAAAGTTGTTCAGACGTCGAGGGCTAATTCTGTTTCCGATGATAAAAACTCATATGTTTCCACCGAAAAACCTTTCAGGGGATCGTTTGCAACAGTTTGCCAACATTTTTGAGTGAATTGCAGAACGTGAGATTTTTAGCAGAAATTGTGACCGCGCGGCTTAGGGATTTTTTCAAAAAAAGTTGTTCAGACGTCGAGGGCTAATTCTGTTTCCGATGATAAAAACCCATCTGTTTCCACCGAAAAACATTTCAGGGGATCACTTGCAACAGTTTGGCACCGTTTTTGAGTGAATTGCAGAACGTCAGATTTTTAGCAGAAATTGTGACCGCGCGGCTTAGGGATTTTTTCAAAAAAAGTTGTTCAGACGTCTAGGGCTAATTCTGTTTCCGATGATAAAAACCCATATGTTTCCACCGAAAAACCTTTCAGGGGATCGTTTGCAACAGTTTGCCAACATTTTTGAGTGAATTGCAGAACGTCAGATTTTTAGCAGAAATAGTGACCGCACGGCTTAGGGATTTTTTCCAAAAAAGTTGTTCAGACGTTGAGGGCTAATTCTGTTTCCGATGATAAAAACCCATCTGTTTCCACCGAAAAACATTTCAGGGGATCACTTGCAACAGTTTCCAAACATTTTTGAGTGAATTGCAGAACGTCAGATTTTTAGCAGAAATAGTGACCGCGCGGCTTAGGGATTTTTTCAAAAAAAGTTGTTGAGACGTCGAGGGCTAATTCTGTTTCCGATGATAAAAACCCGTCTGTTTCCACCGAAAAACCTTTCAGGGGATCACTTGCAACAGTTTGCCAACATTTTTGAGTGAATTGCAGAACGTTAGATTTTTAGCAGAAATAGTGACCGCGCGGCTTAGGGATTTTTTCAAAAATAGTTGTTCAGACGTTGAGGGCTAATTCTGTTTCCGATGATAAAAACCCATCTGTTTCCACCGAAAAACATTTCAGGGGATCACTTGCAACAGTTTGCCAACTTTTTTGAGTGAATTGCAGAACGTCAGATTTTTAGCAGAAATTGTGACCGCGCGGCTTAGGGATTTTTTCAAAAATAGTTGTTCAGACGTTGAGGGCTAATTCTGTTTCCGATGATAAAAACCCATCTGTTTCCACCGAAAAACATTTCAGGGGATCACTTGCAACAGTTGGCCAACTTTTTTGAGTGAATTGCAGAACGTCAGATTTTTAGCAGAAATTGTGACCGCGCGGCTTAGGGATTTTTTCAAAAAAAGTTGTTCAGACGTCGAGGGCTAATTCTGTTTCCGATGATAAAAACCCATCTGTTTCCACCGAAAAACATTTCAGGGGATCACTTGCAACAGTTGGCCAACTTTTTTGAGTGAATTGCAGAACGTCAGATTTTTAGCAGAAATTGTGACCGCGCGGCTTAGGGATTTTTTTAAAAAAAGTTGTTGAGACGTCGAGGGCTAATTCTGTTTCCGATGATAAAAACCCATCTGTTTCCACCGAAAAACCTTTCAGGGGATCGTTTGCAACAGTTTGGCACCGTTTTTGAGTGAATTGCAGAACGTCAGATTTTTAGCAGAAATTGTGACCGCGCGGCTTAGGGATTTTTTCAAAAAAAGTTGTTCAGACGTCAAGGGCTAATTCTGTTTCCGATGATAAAAAGACATCTGTTTCCACCGAAAAACCTTTCAGGGGATCGTTTGCAACAGTTTGGGACCATTTTTGAGTGAATTGCAGAACGTCAGATTTTTAGCAGAAATTGTGACCGCGCGGCTTAGGGATTTTTACAAAAAAAGTTGTTCAGACGTCGAGGGCTAATTCTGTTTCCGATGATAAAAACTCATATGTTTCCACCGAAAAACCTTTCAGGGGATCGTTTGCAACAGTTTGCCAACATTTTTGAGTGAATTGCAGAACGTGAGATTTTTAGCAGAAATTGTGACCGCGCGGCTTAGGGATTTTTTCAAAAAAAGTTGTTCAGACGTCGAGGGCTAATTCTGTTTCCGATGATAAAAACCCATCTGTTTCCACCGAAAAACATTTCAGGGGATCACTTGCAACAGTTTGGCACTGTTTTTGAGTGAATTGCAGAACGTCAGATTTTTAGCAGAAATTGTGACCGCGCGGCTTAGGGATTTTTTCAAAAAAAGTTGTTCAGACGTCTAGGGCTAATTCTGTTTCCGATGATAAAAAGACATCTGTTTCCACCGAAAAACCTTTCAGGGGATCGTTTGCAACAGTTTGGGACCATTTTTGAGTGAATTGCAGAACGTCAGATTTTTAGCAGAAATTGTGACCGCGCGGCTTAGGGATTTTTACAAAAAAAGTTGTTCAGACGTCGAGGGCTAATTCTGTTTCCGATGATAAAAACTCATATGTTTCCACCGAAAAACCTTTCAGGGGATCGTTTGCAACAGTTTGCCAACATTTTTGAGTGAATTGCAGAACGTCAGATTTTTAGCAGAAATAGTGACCGCACGGCTTAGGGATTTTTTCCAAAAAAGTTGTTCAGACGTCGAGGGCTAATTCTGTTTCCGATGATAAAAACCCATCTGTTTCCACCAAAAAACATTTCAGGGGATCGCTTGCAACAGTTTGGCACCGTTTTTGAGTGAATTGCAGAACGTCAGATTTGTAGCAGAAATTGTGACCGCGCGGCTTAGGGATTTTTTCAAAAAAAGTTGTTCAGACGTCGAGGGCTAATTCTGTTTACGATGATAAAAACCCATCTGTTTCCACCGAAAAACATTTCACGGGATCACTTGCAACAGTTTCCCAACATTTTTGAGTGAATTGCAGAACATCAGATTTTTAGCAGAAATTGTAACCGCGCGGCTTAGGGATTTTTTCAAAAAAAGTTGTTCAGACGTCTAGGGCTAATTCTGTTTCCGATGATAAAAACCCATATGTTTCCACCGAAAAACCTTTCAGGGGATCGTTTGCAACAGTTTGCCAACATTTTTGAGTGAATTGCAGAACGTCAGATTTTTAGCAGAAATAGTGACCGCACGGCTTAGGGATTTTTTCAAAAATAGTTGTTCAGACGTTGAGGGCTAATTCTGTTTCCGATGATAAAAACCCATCTGTTTCCACCGAAAAACATTTCAGGGGATCACTTGCAACAGTTTCCAAACATTTTTGAGTGAATTGCAGAACGTCAGATTTTTAGCAGAAATAGTGACCGCGCGGCTTAGGGATTTTTTCAAAAAAAGTTGTTGAGACGTCGAGGGCTAATTCTGTTTCCGATGATAAAAACCCGTCTGTTTCCACCGAAAAACATTTCAGGGGATCACTTGCAACAGTTTGCCAACATTTTTGAGTGAATTGCAGAACGTTAGATTTTTAGCAGAAATAGTGACCGCGCGGCTTAGGGATTTTTTCAAAAATAGTTGTTCAGACGTTGAGGGCTAATTCTGTTTCCGATGATAAAAACCCATCTGTTTCCACCGAAAAACATTTCAGGGGATCACTTGCAACAGTTTGCCAACTTTTTTGAGTGAATTGCAGAACGTCAGATTTTTAGCAGAAATTGTGACCGCGCGGCTTAGGGATTTTTTCAAAAAAAGTTGTTCAGACGTCGAGGGCTAATTCTGTTTCCGATGATAAAAACCCATCTGTTTCCACCGAAAAACATTTCAGGGGATCACTTGCAACAGTTGGCCAACTTTTTTGAGTGAATTGCAGAACGTCAGATTTTTAGCAGAAATTGTGACCGCGCGGCTTAGGGATTTTTTTAAATAAAGTTGTTGAGACGTCGAGGGCTAATTCTGTTTCCGATGATAAAAACCCATCTGTTTCCAACGAAAAACCTTTCAGGGGATCGTTTGCAACAGTTTGGCACCATGTTTGAGTGAATTGCAGAACGTCAGATTTTTAGCAGAAATTGTGACCGCGCGGCTTAGGGATTTTTTCAAAAAAAGTTGTTCAGACGTCAAGGGCTAATTTTGTTTCCGATGATAAAAAGACATCTGTTTCCACCGAAAAACCTTTCAGGGGATCGTTTGCAACAGTGTGGCACCGTTTTTGAGTGAATTGCAGAACGTCAGATTTTTAGCAGAAATTGTGACCGCGCGGCTTAGGGATTTTTTCAAAAAAAGTTGTTCAGACATCAAGGGCTAATTCTGTTTCCGATGATAAAAACACATCTTTTTCCACTTAAAAACCTTTCAGGGGATCGTTTGCAACAGTTTGGCACCATTTTTGAGTGAATTGCAGAACGTCAGATTTTTAGCAGAAATTGTGACCGCGCGGCTTAGGGATTTTTTCAAAAAAAGTTGTTCAGACTTTGAGGGCTAATTCTGTTTCCGATGATAAAAACACATCTGTTTCCACCGAAAAACCTTTCAGGGGATCGTTTGCAACAGTTTGGCACCATTTTTGAGTGAATTGCAGAACGTCAGATTTTTAGCAGAAATTGTGACCGCGCGGCTTAGGGATTTTTTCAAAAAAAGTTGTTCAGACGTCGAGGGCTAATTCTGTTTCCGATGATAAAAACCCATCTGTTTCCACCGAAAAACATTTCAGGCGATCACTTGCAACAGTTGGCCAACTTTTTTGAGTGAATTGCAGAACGTCAGATTTTTAGCAGAAATTGTGACCGCGCGGCTTAGGGATTTTTTCAAAAAAGTTGTTCAGACGTCGAGGGCTAATTCTGTTTCCGATGATAAAAACCCATCTGTTTCCACCGAAAAACATTTCAGGCGATAGCTTGCAACAGTTGGCCAACTTTTTTGAGTGAATTGCAGAACGTCAGATTTTTAGCAGAAATTGTGACCGCGCGGCTTAGGGATTTTTTCAAAAAAAGTTGTTCAGACGTCGAGGGCTAATTCTGTTTCCGATGATAAAAACCCATCTGTTTCCACCGAAAAACATTTCAGGGGATCGCTTGCAACAGTTTGGCACCGTTTTTGAGTGAATTGCAGAACGTCAGATTTTTAGCAGAAATTGTGACCGCGCGGCTTAGGGATTTTTTCAAAAAAAGTTGTTCAGACGTCGAGGGCTAATTCTGTTTCCGATGATAAAAACCCATCTGTTTCCACCGAAAAACATTTCACGGGATCACTTGCAACAGTTTCCCAACATTTTTGAGTGAATTGCAGAACATCAGATTTTTAGCAGAAATTGTAACCGCGCGGCTTAGGGATTTTTTCAAAAAAAGTTGTTCAGACGTCTAGGGCTAATTCTGTTTCCGATGATAAAAACCCATCTGTTTCCACCGAAAAACATTTCAGGGGATCACTTGCAACAGTTTCCAAACATTTTTGAGTGAATTGCAGAACGTCAGATTTTTAGCAGAAATAGTGACCGCGCGGCTTAGGGATTTTTTCAAAAAAAGTTGTTGAGACGTCGAGGGCTAATTCTGTTTCCGATGATAAAAACCCATCTGTTTCCACCGAAAAACATTTCAGGGGATCACTTGCAACAGTTTGCCAACATTTTTGAGTGAATTGCAGAACGTTAGATTTTTAGCAGAAATAGTGACCGCGCGGCTTAGGGATTTTTTCAAAAATAGTTGTTCAGACGTTGAGGGCTAATTCTGTTTCCGATGATAAAAACCCATCTGTTTCCACCGAAAAACATTTCAGGGGATCACTTGCAACAGTTTGCCAACTTTTTTGAGTGAATTGCAGAACGTCAGATTTTTAGCAGAAATTGTGACCGCGCGGCTTAGGGATTTTTTCAAAAAAAGTTGTTCAGACGTCGAGGGCTAATTCTGTTTCCGATGATAAAAACCCATCTGTTTCCACCGAAAAACATTTCAGGGGATCACTTGCAACAGTTGGCCAACTTTTTTGAGTGAATTGCAGAACGTCAGATTTTTAGCAGAAATTGTGACCGCGCGGCTTAGGGATTTTTTTAAAAAAAGTTGTTGAGACGTCGAGGGCTAATTCTGTTTCCGATGATAAAAACCCATCTGTTTCCAACGAAAAACCTTTCAGGGGATCGTTTGCAACAGTTTGGCACCATGTTTGAGTGAATTGCAGAACGTCAGATTTTTAGCAGAAATTGTGACCGCGCGGCTTAGGGATTTTTTCAAAAAAGTTGTTCAGACGTCAAGGGCTAATTTTGTTTCCGATGATAAAAAGACATCTGTTTCCACCGAAAAACCTTTCAGGGGATCGTTTGCAACAGTGTGGCACCGTTTTTGAGTGAATTGCAGAACGTCAGATTTTTAGCAGAAATTGTGACCGCGCGGCTTAGGGATTTTTTCAAAAAAAGTTGTTCAGACATCAAGGGCTAATTCTGTTTCCGATGATAAAAACACATCTTTTTCCACTTAAAAACATTTCAGGGGATCACTTGAAACAGTTTGGCACCATTTTTGAGTGAATTGCAGAACGTCAGATTTTTAGCAGAAATTGTGACCGCGCGGCTTAGGGATTTTTTCAAAAAAAGTTGTTCAGACGTTGAGGGCTAATTCTGTTTCCGATGATAAAAACACATCTGTTTCCACCGAAAAACCTTTCAGGGGATCGTTTGCAACAGTTTGGCACCATTTTTGAGTGAATTGCAGAACGTCAGATTTTTAGCAGAAATTGTGACCGCGCGGCTTAGGGATTTTTTCAAAAAAAGTTGTTCAGACGTCGAGGGCTAATTCTGTTTCCGATGATAAAAACCCATCTGTTTCCACCGAAAAACATTTCAGGCGATCACTTGCAACAGTTGGCCAACTTTTTTGAGTGAATTGCAGAACGTCAGATTTTTAGCAGAAATTGTGACCGCGCGGCTTAGGGATTTTTTCAAAAAAAGTTGTTCAGACGTCGAGGGCTAATTCTGTTTCCGATGATAAAAACCCATCTGTTTCCACCGAAAAACATTTCAGGCGATCACTTGCAACAGTTGGCCAACTTTTTTGAGTGAATTGCAGAACGTCAGATTTTTAGCAGAAATTGTGACCGCGCGGCTTAGGGATTTTTTCAAAAAAAGTTGTTCAGACGTCGAGGGCTAATTCTGTTTCCGATGATAAAAACCCATCTGTTTCCACCGAAAAACATTTCAGGCGATCACTTGCAACAGTTGGCCAACTTTTTTGAGTGAATTGCAGAACGTCAGATTTTTAGCAGAAATTGTGACCGCGCGGCTTAGGGATTTTTTCAAAAAAAGTTGTTCAGACGTCGAGGGCTAATTCTGTTTCCGATGATAAAAACCCATCTGTTTCCACCGAAAAACATTTCAGGGGATCACTTGCAACAGTTTCCAAACATTTTTGAGTGAATTGCAGAAAGTCAGATTTTTAGCAGAAATAGTGACCGCGCGGCTTAGGTATTTTTTCAAAAAAAGTTGTTGAGACGTCGAGGGCTAATTCTGTTTCCGATGATAAAAACCCATCTGTTTCCACCGAAAAACCTTTCAGGGGATCGTTTGCAACAGTTTGGCACCGTTTTTGAGTGAATTGCAGAACGTCAGATTTTTAGCAGAAATTGTGACCGCGCGCGGCTTAGGGATTTTTTCAAAAAAAGTTGTTCAGACGTCGAGGGCTAATTCTGTTTCCGATGATAAAAACCCATCTGTTTCCACCGAAAAACATTTCAGGGGATCACTTGCAACAGTTTGGCACCGTTTTTGAGTGAATTGCAGAACGTCAGATTTTTAGCAGAAATTGTGACCGCGCGGCTTAGGGATTTTTTCAAAAAAAGTTGTTCAGACATCGAGGGCTAATTCTGTTTCCGATGATAAAAACCCGTCTGTTTCCACCGAAAAACATTTCAGGGGATCACTTGAAACAGTTTGCCAACATTTTTGAGTGAATTGCAGAACGTTAGATTTTTAGCAGAAATTGTGACCGCGCGGCTTAGGGATTTTTTCAAAAAAAGTTGTTCAGACGTCTAGGGCTAATTCTGTTTCCGATGATAAAAACCCATATGTTTCCAACGAAAAACCTTTCAGGGGATCGTTTGCAACAGTTTGCCAACATTTTTGAGTGAATTGCAGAACGTCAGATTTTTAGCAGAAATTGTGACCGCGCGGCTTAGGGATTTTTTCAAAAAAAGTTGTTCAGACGTCGAGGGCTAATTCTGTTTCCGATGATAAAAACCCATCTGTTTCCACCGAAAAACATTTCAGGCGATCACTTGCAACAGTTGGCCAACTTTTTTGAGTGAATTGCAGAACGTCAGATTTTTAGCAGAAATTGTGACCGCGCGGCTTAGGGATTTTTTCAAAAAAAGTTGTTCAGACGTCGAGGGCTAATTCTGTTTCCGATGATAAAAACCCATCTGTTTCCACCGAAAAACATTTCAGGGGATCACTTGCAACAGTTTCCAAACATTTTTGAGTGAATTGCAGAACGTCAGATTTTTAGCAGAAATAGTGACCGCGCGGCTTAGGGATTTTTTCAAAAAAAGTTGTTGAGACGTCGAGGGCTAATTCTGTTTCCGATGATAAAAACCCATCTGTTTCCACCGAAAAACCTTTCAGGGGATCGTTTGCAACAGTTTGGCACCGTTTTTGAGTGAATTGCAGAACGTCAGATTTTTAGCAGAAATTGTGACCGCGCGCGGCTTAGGGATTTTTTCAAAAAAAGTTGTTCAGACGTCGAGGGCTAATTCTGTTTCCGATGATAAAAACCCATCTGTTTCCACCGAAAAACATTTCAGGGGATCACTTGCAACAGTTTGGCACCGTTTTTGAGTGAATTGCAGAACGTCAGATTTTTAGCAGAAATTGTGACCGCGCGGCTTAGGGATTTTTTCAAAAAAAGTTGTTCAGACATCGAGGGCTAATTCTGTTTCCGATGATAAAAACCCGTCTGTTTCCACCGAAAAACATTTCAGGGGATCACTTGAAACAGTTTGCCAACATTTTTGAGTGAATTGCAGAACGTTAGATTTTTAGCAGAAATTGTGACCGCGCGGCTTAGGGATTTTTTCAAAAAAAGTTGTTCAGACGTCTAGGGCTAATTCTGTTTCCGATGATAAAAACCCATATGTTTCCAACGAAAAACCTTTCAGGGGATCGTTTGCAACAGTTTGCCAACATTTTTGAGTGAATTGCAGAACGTCAGATTTTTAGCAGAAATTGTGACCGCGCGGCTTAGGGATTTTTTCAAAAAAAGTTGTTCAGACGTCGAGGGCTAATTCTGTTTCCGATGATAAAAACCCATCTGTTTCCACCGAAAAACATTTCAGGGGATCACTTGCAACAGTTTGCCAACATTTTTGAGTGAATTGCAGAACGTCAGATTTTTAGCAGAAATAGTGACCGCGCGGCTTAGGGATTTTTTCAAAAAAAGTTGTTGAGACGTCGAGGGCTAATTCTGTTTCCGATGATAAAAACCCATCTGTTTCCACCGAAAAACCTTTTAGGGGATCGTTTGCAACAGTTTGGCACCGTTTTTGAGTGAATTGCAGAACGTCAGATTTTTAGCAGAAATTGTGACCGCGCGGCTTAGGGATTTTTTCAAAAAAAGTTGTTCAGACGTCAAGGGCTAATTCTGTTTCCGATGATAAAAAGACATCTGTTTCCACCGAAAAACCTTTCAGGGGATCGTTTGCAACAGTTTGGCACCATTTTTGAGTGAATTGCAGAACGTCAGATTTTTAGCAGAAATTGTGACCGCGCGGCTTAGGGATTTTTTCAAAAAAAGTTGTTCAGACGTCGAGGGCTAATTCTGTTTCCGATGATAAAAACCCATCTGTTTCCACCGAAAAACATTTTAAGGGGATCACTTGCAACAGTTTGCCAACTTTTTTGAGTGAATTGCAGAACGTCAGATTTTTAGCAGAAATTGTGACCGCGCGGCTTAGGGATTTTTTCAAAAAAAGTTGTTCAGACGTCGAGGGCTAATTCTGTTTCCGATGATAAAAACCCATCTGTTTCCACCGAAAAACATTTCAGGGGATCACTTGCAACAGTTGGCCAACTTTTTTGAGTGAATTGCAGAACGTCAGATTTTTAGCAGAAATTGTGACCGCGCGGCTTAGGGATTTTTTTAAAAAAAGTTGTTGAGACGTCGAGGGCTAATTCTGTTTCCGATGATAAAAACCCATCTGTTTCCACCGAAAAACCTTTCAGGGGATCACTTGCAACAGTTTGGCACCGTTTTTGAGTGAATTGCAGAACGTCAGATTTTTAGCAGAAATTGTGACCGCGCGGCTTAGGGATTTTTTCAAAAAAAGTTGTTCAGACGTCAAGGGCTAATTCTGTTTCCGATGATAAAAAGACATCTGTTTCCACCGAAAAACCTTTCAGGGGATCGTTTGCAACAGTTTGGCACCATTTTTGAGTGAATTGCAGAACGTCAGATTTTTAGCAGAAATTGTGACCGCGCGGCTTAGGGATTTTTACAAAAAAAGTTGTTCAGACGTCGAGGGCTAATTCTGTTTCCGATGATAAAAACTCATATGTTTCCACCGAAAAACCTTTCAGGGGATCGTTTGCAACAGTTTGCCAACATTTTTGAGTGAATTGCAGAACGTGAGATTTTTAGCAGAAATTGTGACCGCGCGGCTTAGGGATTTTTTCAAAAAAAGTTGTTCAGACGTCGAGGGCTAATTCTGTTTCCGATGATAAAAACCCATCTGTTTCCACGGAAAAACATTTCAGGGGATCACTTGCAACAGTTTGGCACCGTTTTTGAGTGAATTGCAGAACGTCAGATTTTTAGCAGAAATTGTGACCGCGCGGCTTAGGGATTTTTTCAAAAAAAGTTGTTCAGACGTCTAGGGCTAATTCTGTTTCCGATGATAAAAACCCATATGTTTCCACCGAAAAACCTTTCAGGGGATCGTTTGCAACAGTTTGCCAACATTTTTGAGTGAATTGCAGAACGTCAGGTTTTTAGCAGAAATTGTGACCGCGCGGCTTAGGGATTTTTTCAAAAAAAGTTGTTCAGACGTCGAGGGCTAATTCTGTTTCCGATGATAAAAACCCATCTGTTTCCACCGAAAAACATTTTAAGGGGATCACTTGCAACAGTTTGCCAACTTTTTTGAGTGAATTGCAGAACGTCAGATTTTTAGCAGAAATTGTGACCGCGCGGCTTAGGGATTTTTTCAAAAAAAGTTGTTCAGACGTCGAGGGCTAATTCTGTTTCCGATGATAAAAAGACATCTGTTTCCACCGAAAAACCTTTCAGGGGATCGTTTGCAACAGTTTGGCACCATTTTTGAGTGAATTGCAGAACGTCAGATTTTTAGCAGAAATTGTGACCGCGCGGCTTAGGGATTTTTACAAAAAAAGTTGTTCAGACGTCGAGGGCTAATTCTGTTTCCGATGATAAAAACTCATATGTTTCCACCGAAAAACCTTTCAGGGGATCGTTTGCAACAGTTTGCCAACATTTTTGAGTGAATTGCAGAACGTCAGATTTTTAGCAGAAATTGTGACCGCGCGGCTTAGGGATTTTTACAAAAAAAGTTGTTCAGACGTCGAGGGCTAATTCTGTTTCCGATGATAAAAACTCATATGTTTCCACCGAAAAACCTTTCAGGGGATCGTTTGCAACAGTTTGCCAACATTTTTGAGTGAATTGCAGAACGTCAGATTTTTAGCAGAAATTGTGACCGCGCGGCTTAGGGATTTTTTCAAAAAAAGTTGTTCAGACGTCGAGGGCTAATTCTGTTTCCGATGATAAAAACCCATCTGTTTCCACCGAAAAACATTTTAAGGGGATCACTTGCAACAGTTTGCCAACTTTTTTGAGTGAATTGCAGAACGTCAGATTTTTAGCAGAAATTGTGACCGCGCGGCTTAGGGATTTTTTCAAAAAAAGTTGTTCAGACGTCGAGGGCTAATTCTGTTTCCGATGATAAAAACCCATCTGTTTCCACCGAAAAACATTTCAGGGGATCACTTGCAACAGTTGGCCAACTTTTTTGAGTGAATTGCAGAACGTCAGATTTTTAGCAGAAATTGTGACCGCGCGGCTTAGGGATTTTTTTAAAAAAAGTTGTTGAGACGTCGAGTGCTAATTCTGTTTCCGATGATAAAAACCCATCTGTTTCCACCGAAAAACATTTCAGGGGATCACTTGCAACAGTTTGGCACCGTTTTTGAGTGAATTGCAGAACGTTAGATTTTTAGCAGAAATTGTGACCGCGCGGCTTAGGGATTTTTTCAAAAAAAGTTGTTCAGACGTCGAGGGCTAATTCTGTTTCCGATGATAAAAACCCATCTGTTTCCACCGAAAAACATTTCAGGGGATCACTTGCAACAGTTGGCCAACTTTTTTGAGTGAATTGCAGAACGTCAGATTTTTAGCAGAAATTGTGACCGCGCGGCTTAGGGATTTTTTTAAAAAAAGTTGTTGAGACGTCGAGGGCTAATTCTGTTTCCGATGATAAAAACCCATCTGTTTCCAACGAAAAACCTTTCAGGGGATCGTTTGCAACAGTTTGGCACCATGTTTGAGTGAATTGCAGAACGTCAGATTTTTAGCAGAAATTGTGACCGCGCGGCTTAGGGATTTTTTCAAAAAAAGTTGTTCAGACGTCTAGGGCTAATTCTGTTTCCGATGATAAAAACCCATATGTTACCACCGAAAAACCTTTCAGGGGATCGTTTGCAACAGTTTGCCAACATTTTTGAGTGAATTGCAGAACGTCAGATTTTTAGCAGAAATTGTGACCGCGCGGCTTAGGGATTTTTTCAAAAAAAGTTGTTCAGACGTCGAGGGCTAATTCTGTTTCCGATGATAAAAACCCATCTGTTTCCACCGAAAAACATTTTAAGGGGATCACTTGCAACAGTTTGCCAACTTTTTTGAGTGAATTGCAGAACGTCAGATTTTTAGCAGAAATTGTGACCGCGCGGCTTAGGGATTTTTTCAAAAAAAGTTGTTCAGACGTCGAGGGCTAATTCTGTTTCCGATGATAAAAACCCATCTGTTTCCACCGAAAAACATTTCAGGGGATCACTTGCAACAGTTGGCCAACTTTTTTGAGTGAATTGCAGAACGTCAGATTTTTAGCAGAAATTGTGACCGCGCGGCTTAGGGATTTTTTTAAAAAAAGTTGTTGAGACGTCGAGTGCTAATTCTGTTTCCGATGATAAAAACCCATCTGTTTCCACCGAAAAACATTTCAGGGGATCACTTGCAACAGTTTGGCACCGTTTTTGAGTGAATTGCAGAACGTTAGATTTTTAGCAGAAATTGTGACCGCGCGGCTTAGGGATTTTTTCAAAAAAAGTTGTTCAGACGTCGAGGGCTAATTCTGTTTCCGATGATAAAAACCCATCTGTTTCCACCGAAAAACATTTCAGGGGATCACTTGCAACAGTTGGCCAACTTTTTTGAGTGAATTGCAGAACGTCAGATTTTTAGCAGAAATTGTGACCGCGCGGCTTAGGGATTTTTTAAAAAAAAGTTGTTGAGACGTTGAGGGCTAATTCTGTTTCCGATGATAAAAACCCATCTGTTTCCAACGAAAAACCTTTCAGGGGATCGTTTGCAACAGTTTGGCACCATGTTTGAGTGAATTGCAGAACGTCAGATTTTTAGCAGAAATTGTGACCGCGCGGCTTAGGGATTTTTTCAAAAAAAGTTGTTCAGACGTCAAGGGCTAATTCTGTTTCCGATGATAAAAAGACATCTGTTTCCACCGAAAAACCTTTCAGGGGATCGTTTGCAACAGTGTGGCACCGTTTTTGAGTGAATTGCAGAACGTCAGATTTTTAGCAGAAATTGTGACCGCGCGGCTTAGGTATTTTTTCAAAAAAAGTTGTTCAGACGTCAAGGGCTAATTCTGTTTCCGATGATAAAAACACATCTTTTTCCACTTAAAAACCTTTCAGGGGATCGTTTGCAACAGTTTGGCACCATTTTTGAGTGAATTGCAGAACGTCAGATTTTTAGCAGAAATTGTGACCGCGCGGCTTAGGGATTTTTTCAAAAAAAGTTGTTCAGACGTCAAGGGCTAATTCTGTTTCCGATGATAAAAACCCATCTGTTTCCACCGAAAAACATTTCAGGGGATCTCTTGCAACAGTTTGCCAACATTTTTGAGTGAATTGCAGAACGTCAGATTTTTAGCAGAAATTGTGACCGCGCGGCTTAGGGATTTTTTCAAAAAAAGTTGTTCAGACGTCGAGGGCTAATTCTGTTTCCGATGATAAAAACCCATCTGTTTCCACCGAAAAACATTTCAGGCGATCACTTGCAACAGTTGGCCAACTTTTTGGAGTGAATTGCAGAACGTCAGATTTTTAGCAGAAATTGTGACCGCGCGGCTTAGGGATTTTTTCAAAAAAAGTTGTTCAGACGTCGAGGGCTAATTCTGTTTCCGATGATAAAAACCCATCTGTTTCCACCGAAAAACATTTCAGGCGATCACTTGCAACAGTTGGCCAACTTTTTTGAGTGAATTGCAGAACGTCAGATTTTTAGCAGAAATAGTGACCGCGCGGCTTAGGGATTTTTTCAAAAAAAGTTGTTCAGACGTCGAGGGCTAATTCTGTTTCCGATGATAAAAACCCATCTGTTTCCACCGAAAAACATTTCAGGCGATCACTTGCAACAGTTGGCCAACTTTTTTGAGTGAATTGCAGAACGTCAGATTTTTAGCAGAAATAGTGACCGCGCGGCTTAGGGATTTTTTCAAAAAAAGTTGTTCAGACGTCGAGGGCTAATTCTGTTTCCGATGATAAAAACCCATCTGTTTCCACCGAAAAACATTTCAGGCGATCACTTGCAACAGTTGGCCAACTTTTTTGAGTGAATTGCAGAACGTCAGATTTTTAGCAGAAATTGTGACCGCGCGGCTTAGGGATTTTTTCAAAAAAAGTTGTTCAGACGTCGAGGGCTAATTCTGTTTCCGATGATAAAAACCCATCTGTTTCCACCGAAAAACATTTCAGGGGATCACTTGCAACAGTTTCCAAACATTTTTGAGTGAATTGCAGAACGTCAGATTTTTAGCAGAAATAGTGACCGCGCGGCTTAGGGATTTTTTCAAAAATAGTTGTTCAGACGTTGAGGGCTAATTCTGTTTCCGATGATAAAAACCCATCTGTTTCCACGGAAAAACATTTTAGGGGATCACTTGCAACAGTTTGCCAACTTTTTTGAGTGAATTGCAGGACGTCAGATTTTTAGCAGAAATTGTGACCGCGCAGCTTAGGGATTTTTTCAAAAAAAGTTGTTCAGACGTCGAGGGCTAATTCTGTTTCCGATGATAAAAACCCATCTGTTTCCACCGAAAAACATTTCAGGCGATCACTTGCAACAGTTGGCCAACTTTTTTGAGTGAATTGCAGAACGTCAGATTTTTAGCAGAAATTGTGACCGCGCGGCTTAGGGATTTTTTCAAAAAAAGTTGTTCAGACGTCGAGGGCTAATTCTGTTTCCGATGATAAAAACCCATCTGTTTCCACCGAAAAACATTTCAGGGGATCACTTGCAACAGTTTCCAAACATTTTTGAGTGAATTGCAGAACGTCAGATTTTTAGCAGAAATAGTGACCGCGCGGCTTAGGGATTTTTTCAAAAAAGTTGTTCAGACGTCAAGGGCTAATTCTGTTTCCGATGATAAAAACCCATCTGTTTCCACCGAAAAACATTTCAGGGGATCTCTTGCAACAGTTTGCCAACATTTTTGAGTGAATTGCAGAACGTCAGATTTTTAGCAGAAATTGTGACCGCGCGGCTTAGGGATTTTTTCAAAAAAAGTTGTTCAGACGTCGAGGGCTAATTCTGTTTCCGATGATAAAAACCCATCTGTTTCCACCGAAAAACATTTCAGGCGATCACTTGCAACAGTTGGCCAACTTTTTTGAGTGAATTGCAGAACGTCAGATTTTTAGCAGAAATTGTGACCGCGCGGCTTAGGGATTTTTTCAAAAAAAGTTGTTCAGACGTCGAGGGCTAATTCTGTTTCCGATGATAAAAACCCATCTGTTTCCACCGAAAAACATTTCAGGCGATCACTTGCAACAGTTGGCCAACTTTTTTGAGTGAATTGCAGAACGTCAGATTTTTAGCAGAAATAGTGACCGCGCGGCTTAGGGATTTTTTCAAAAAAAGTTGTTCAGACGTCGAGGGCTAATTCTGTTTCCGATGATAAAAACCCATCTGTTTCCACCGAAAAACATTTCAGGGGATCACTTGCAACAGTTTCCAAACATTTTTGAGTGAATTGCAGAACGTCAGATTTTTAGCAGAAATAGTGACCGCGCGGCTTAGGGATTTTTTCAAAAAAAGTTGTTGAGACGTCGAGGGCTAATTCTGTTTCCGATGATAAAAACCCATCTGTTTCCACCGAAAAACCTTTCAGGGGATCGTTTGCAACAGTTTGGCACCGTTTTTGAGTGAATTGCAGAACGTCTCAGATTTTTAGCAGAAATTGTGACCGCGCGGCTTAGGGATTTTTTCAAAAAAAGTTGTTCAGACGTCGAGGGCTAATTCTGTTTCCGATGATAAAAACCCATCTGTTTCCACCGAAAAACATTTCAGGGGATCACTTGCAACAGTTTGGCACCGTTTTTGAGTGAATTGCAGAACGTCAGATTTTTAGCAGAAATTGTGACCGCGCGGCTTAGGGATTTTTTCAAAAAAAGTTGTTCAGACGTCGAGGGCTAATTCTGTTTCCGATGATAAAAACCCATCTGTTTCCACCGAAAACATTTCAGGGGATCACTTGCAACAGTTTCCAAACATTTTTGAGTGAATTGCAGAACGTCAGATTTTTTAGCAGAAATAGTGACCGCGCGGCTTAGGGATTTTTTCAAAAAAAGTTGTTGAGACGTCGAGGGCTAATTCTGTTTCCGATGATAAAAACCCATCTGTTTCCACCGAAAAACCTTTCAGGGGATCGTTTGCAACAGTTTGGCACCGTTTTTGAGTGAATTGCAGAACGTCAGATTTTTAGCAGAAATTGTGACCGCGCGGCTTAGGGATTTTTTCAAAAAAAGTTGTTCAGACGTCGAGGGCTAATTCTGTTTCCGATGATAAAAACCCATCTGTTTCCACCGAAAAACATTTTAAGGGGATCACTTGCAACAGTTTGCCAACTTTTTTGAGTGAATTGCAGAACGTCAGATTTTTAGCAGAAATTGTGACCGCGCGGCTTAGGGATTTTTTCAAAAAAAGTTGTTCAGACGTCGAGGGCTAATTCTGTTTCCGATGATAAAAACCCATCTGTTTCCACCGAAAAACATTTCAGGCGATCACTTGCAACAGTTGGCCAACTTTTTTGAGTGAATTGCAGAACGTCAGATTTTTAGCAGAAATAGTGACCGCGCGGCTTAGGGATTTTTTCAAAAAAAGTTGTTCAGACGTCGAGGGCTAATTCTGTTTCCGATGATAAAAACCCATCTGTTTCCACCGAAAAACATTTCAGGCGATCACTTGCAACAGTTGGCCAACTTTTTTGAGTGAATTGCAGAACGTCATATTTTTAGCAGAAATAGTGACCGCGCGGCTTAGGGATTTTTTCAAAAAAAGTTGTTCAGACGTCGAGGGCTAATTCTGTTTCCGATGATAAAAACCCATCTGTTTCCACCGAAAAACATTTCAGGGGATCACTTGCAACAGTTTCCAAACATTTTTGAGTGAATTGCAGAACGTCAGATTTTTAGCAGAAATAGTGACCGCGCGGCTTAGGGATTTTTTCAAAAAAAGTTGTTGAGACGTCGAGGGCTAATTCTGTTTCCGATGATAAAAACCCATCTGTTTCCACCGAAAAACCTTTCAGGGGATCGTTTGCAACAGTTTGGCACCGTTTTTGAGTGAATTGCAGAACGTCAGATTTTTAGCAGAAATTGTGACCGCGCGGCTTAGGGATTTTTTCAAAAAAAAGTTGTTCAGACGTCGAGGGCTAATTCTGTTTCCGATGATAAAAACCCATCTGTTTCCACCGAAAAACATTTCAGGGGATCACTTGCAACAGTTTGGAACCGTTTTTGAGTGAATTGCAGAACGTCAGATTTTTAGCAGAAATTGTGACCGCGCGGCTTAGGGATTTTTTCACAAAAAGTTGTTCAGACGTCGAGGGCTAATTCTGTTTCCGATGATAAAAACCCATCTGTTTCCACCGAAAAACCTTTCAGGGGATCGTTTGCAACAGTTTGGCACCGTTTTTGAGTGAATTGCAGAACGTCAGATTTTTAGCAGAAATTGTGACCGCGCGGCTTAGGGATTTTTTCAAAAAAAGTTGTTGAGACGTCGAGGGCTAATTCTGTTTCCGATGATAAAAACCCATCTGTTTCCACCGAAAAACCTTTCAGGGGATCGTTTGCAACAGTTTGGCACCGTTTTTGAGTGAATTGCAGAACGTCAGATTTTTAGCAGAAATTGTGACCGCGCGGCTTAGGGATTTTTTCAAAAAAAGTTGTTCAGACGTCGAGGGCTAATTCTGTTTCCGATGATAAAAACCCATCTGTTTCCACCGAAAAACATTTCAGGGGATCACTTGCAACAGTTTGGAACCGTTTTTGAGTGAATTGCAGAACGTCAGATTTTTAGCAGAAATTGTGACCGCGCGGCTTAGGGATTTTTTCAAAAAAAGTTGTTCAGACGTCGAGGGCTAATTCTGTTTCCGATGATAAAAACCCGTCTGTTTCCACCGAAAAACATTTCAGGGGATCACTTGAAACAGTTTGCCAACATTTTTGAGTGAATTGCAGAACGTTAGATTTTTAGCAGAAATTGTGACCGCGCGGCTTAGGGATTTTTTCAAAAAAAGTTGTTCAGACGTCGAGGGCTATTTCTGTTTCCGATGATAAAAACCCATCTGTTTCCACCGAAAAACATTTCAGGGGATCACTTGCAACAGTTTCCAAACATTTTTGAGTGAATTGCAGAACGTCAGATTTTTAGCAGAAATAGTGACCGCGCGGCTTAGGGATTTTTTCAAAAAAAGTTGTTGAGACGTCGAGAGCTAATTCTGTTTCCGATGATAAAAACCCATCTGTTTCCACCGAAAAACCTTTCAGGGGATCGTTTGCAACAGTTTGGCACCGTTTTTGAGTGAATTGCAGAACGTCAGATTTTTAGCAGAAATTGTGACCGCGCGGCTTAGGGATTTTTTCAAAAAAAGTTGTTCAGACGTCGAGGGCTAATTCTGTTTCCGATGATAAAAACCCATCTGTTTCCACCGAAAAACATTTCAGGGGATCACTTGCAACAGTTTGGCACCGTTTTTGAGTGAATTGCAGAACGTCAGATTTTTAGCAGAAATTGTGACCGTGCGGCTTAGGGATTTTTTCAAAAAAAGTTGTTCAGACGTCGAGGGCTAATTCTGTTTCCTATGATAAAAACCCATCTGTTTCCACCGAAAAACATTTCAGGCGATCACTTGCAACAGTTGGCCAACTTTTTTGAGTGAATTGCAGAACGTCAGATTTTTAGCAGAAATAGTGACCGCGCGGCTTAGGGATTTTTTCAAAAAAAGTTGTTCAGACGTCGAGGGCTAATTCTGTTTCCGATGATAAAAACCCATCTGTTTCCACCGAAAAACATTTCAGGGGATCACTTGCAACAGTTTCCAAACATTTTTGAGTGAATTGCAGAACGTCAGATTTTTAGCAGAAATAGTGACCGCGCGGCTTAGGGATTTTTTCAAAAATAGTTGTTCAGACGTTGAGGGCTAATTCTGTTTCCGATGATAAAAACCCATCTGTTTCCACCGAAAAACATTTTAGGGGATCACTTGCAACAGTTTGCCAACTTTTTTGAGTGAATTGCAGAACGTCAGATTTTTAGCAGAAATTGTGACCGCGCAGCTTAGGGATTTTTTCAAAAAAAGTTGTTCAGACGTCGAGGGCTAATTCTGTTTCCGATGATAGAAACCCATCTGTTTCCACCGAAAAACATTTCAGGCGATCACTTGCAACAGTTGGCCAACTTTTTTGAGTGAATTGCAGAACGTCAGATTTTTAGCAGAAATTGTGACCGCGCGGCTTAGGGATTTTTTCAAAAAAAGTTGTTCAGACGTCGAGGGCTAATTCTGTTTCCGATGATAAAAACCCATCTGTTTCCACCGAAAAACATTTCAGGGGATCACTTGCAACAGTTTCCAAACATTTTTGAGTGAATTGCAGAACGTCAGATTTTTAGCAGAAATAGTGACCGCGCGGCTTAGGGATTTTTTCAAAAAAAGTTGTTGAGACGTCGAGGGCTAATTCTGTTTCCGATGATAAAAACCCATCTGTTTCCACCGAAAAACCTTTCAGGGGATCGTTTGCAACAGTTCAGGGCACCGTTTTTGAGTGAATTGCAGAACGTCAGATTTTTAGCAGAAATTGTGACCGCGCGGCTTAGGTATTTTTTCAAAAAAAGTTGCTCAGACGTCAAGGGCTAATTCTGTTTCCGATGATAAAAACACATCTTTTTCCACTTAAAAACCTTTCAGGGGATCGTTTGCAACAGTTTGGCACCATTTTTGAGTGAATTGCAGAACGTCAGATTTTTAGCAGAAATTGTGACCGCGCGGCTTAGGGATTTTTTCAAAAAAAGTTGTTCAGACGTCAAGGGCTAATTCTGTTTCCGATGATAAAAACCCATCTGTTTCCACCGAAAAACATTTCAGGGGATCTCTTGCAACAGTTTGCCAACATTTTTGAGTGAATTGCAGAACGTCAGATTTTTAGCAGAAATTGTGACCGCGCGGCTTAGGGATTTTTTCAAAAAAAGTTGTTCAGACGTCGAGGGCTAATTCTGTTTCCGATGATAAAAACCCATCTGTTTCCACCGAAAAACATTTCAGGCGATCACTTGCAACAGTTGGCCAACTTTTTTGAGTGAATTGCAGAACGTCAGATTTTTAGCAGAAATTGTGACCGCGCGGCTTAGGGATTTTTTCAAAAAAAGTTGTTCAGACGTCGAGGGCTAATTCTGTTTCCGATGATAAAAACCCATCTGTTTCCACCGAAAAACATTTCAGGCGATCACTTGCAACAGTTGGCCAACTTTTTTGAGTGAATTGCAGAACGTCAGATTTTTAGCAGAAATAGTGACCGCGCGGCTTAGGGATTTTTTCAAAAAAAGTTGTTCAGACGTCGAGGGCTAATTCTGTTTCCGATGATAAAAACCCATCTGTTTCCACCGAAAAACATTTCAGGCGATCACTTGCAACAGTTGGCCAACTTTTTTGAGTGAATTGCAGAACGTCAGATTTTTAGCAGAAATTGTGACCGCGCGGCTTAGGGATTTTTTCAAAAAAAGTTGTTCGGACGTCGAGGGCTAATTCTGTTTCCGATGATAAAAACCCATCTGTTTCCACCGAAAAACATTTCAGGGGATCACTTGCAACAGTTTCCAAACATTTTTGAGTGAATTGCAGAACGTCAGATTTTTAGCAGAAATAGTGACCGCGCGGCTTAGGGATTTTTTCAAAAAAAGTTGTTGAGACGTCGAGGGCTAATTCTGTTTCCGATGATAAAAACCCATCTGTTTCCACCGAAAAACCTTTCAGGGGATCGTTTGCAACAGTTTGGCACCGTTTTTGAGTGAATTGCAGAACGTCAGATTTTTAGCAGAAATTGTGACCGCGCGGCTTAGGGATTTTTTCAAAAAAAGTTGTTCAGACGTCGAGGGCTAATTCTGTTTCCGATGATAAAAACCCATCTGTTTCCACCGAAAAACATTTCAGGGGATCACTTGCAACAGTTTGGCACCGTTTTTGAGTGAATTGCAGAACGTCAGATTTTTAGCAGAAATTGTGACCGCGCGGCTTAGGGATTTTTTCAAAAAAAGTTGTTCAGACGTCGAGGGCTAATTCTGTTTCCGATGATAAAAACCCATCTGTTTCCACCGAAAAACATTTCAGGGGATCACTTGCAACAGTTTGGCACCGTTTTTGAGTGAATTGCAGAACGTCAGATTTTTAGCAGAAATTGTGACCGCGCGGCTTAGGGATTTTTTCAAAAAAAGTTGTTCAGACGTCGAGGGCTAATTCTGTTTCCGATGATAAAAACCCATCTGTTTCCACCGAAAAACATTTCAGGCGATCACTTGCAACAGTTGGCCAACTTTTTTGAGTGAATTGCAGAACGTCAGATTTTTAGCAGAAATTGTGACCGCGCGGCTTAGGGATTTTTTCAAAAAAAGTTGTTCAGACGTCGAGGGCTAATTCTGTTTCCGATGATAAAAACCCATCTGTTTCCACCGAAAAACATTTCAGGGGATCACTTGCAACAGTTTCCAAACATTTTTGAGTGAATTGCAGAACGTCAGATTTTTAGCAGAAATAGTGACCGCGCGGATTAGGGATTTTTTCAAAAAAAGTTGTTGAGACGTCGAGGGCTAATTCTGTTTCCGATGATAAAAACCCATCTGTTTCCACCGAAAAACCTTTCAGGGGATCGTTTGCAACAGTTTGGCACCGTTTTTGAGTGAATTGCAGAACGTCAGATTTTTAGCAGAAATTGTGACCGCGCGGCTTAGGTATTTTTTCAAAAAAAGTTGTTCAGACGTCAAGGGCTAATTCTGTTTCCGATGATAAAAACACATCTTTTTCCACTTAAAAACCTTTCAGGGGATCGTTTGCAACAGTTTGGCACCATTTTTGAGTGAATTGCAGAACGTCAGATTTTTAGCAGAAATTGTGACCGCGCGGCTTAGGGATTTTTTCAAAAAAAGTTGTTCAGACGTCAAGGGCTAATTCTGTTTCCGATGATAAAAACCCATCTGTTTCCACCGAAAAACATTTCAGGGGATCTCTTGCAACAGTTTGCCAACATTTTTGAGTGAATTGCAGAACGTCAGATTTTTAGCAGAAATTGTGACCGCGCGGCTTAGGGATTTTTTCAAAAAAAGTTGTTCAGACGTCGAGGGCTAATTCTGTTTCCGATGATAAAAACCCATCTGTTTCCACCGAAAAACATTTCAGGCGATCACTTGCAACAGTTGGCCAACTTTTTTGAGTGAATTGCAGAACGTCAGATTTTTAGCAGAAATTGTGACCGCGCGGCTTAGGGATTTTTTCAAAAAAAGTTGTTCAGA
This sequence comes from Podarcis bocagei, assembly GCF_964188305.1. Classification (NCBI taxonomy): domain Eukaryota; kingdom Metazoa; phylum Chordata; class Lepidosauria; order Squamata; family Lacertidae; genus Podarcis; species Podarcis bocagei. The sequence goes on from NW_027670335.1 coordinate 702,533, forward strand.
CGTCGAGGGCTAATTCTGTTTCCGATGATAAAAACCCATCTGTTTCCACCGAAAAACATTTCAGGCGATCACTTGCAACAGTTGGCCAACTTTTTTGAGTGAATTGCAGAACGTCAGATTTTTAGCAGAAATAGTGACCGCGCGGCTTAGGGATTTTTTCAAAAAAAGTTGTTCAGACGTCGAGGGCTAATTCTGTTTCCGATGATAAAAACCCATCTGTTTCCACCGAAAAACATTTCAGGCGATCACTTGCAACAGTTGGCCAACTTTTTTGAGTGAATTGCAGAACGTCAGATTTTTAGCAGAAATTGTGACCGCGCGGCTTAGGGATTTTTTCAAAAAAAGTTGTTCAGACGTCGAGGGCTAATTCTGTTTCCGATGATAAAAACCCATCTGTTTCCACCGAAAAACATTTCAGGGGATCACTTGCAACAGTTTCCAAACATTTTTGAGTGAATTGCAGAACGTCAGATTTTTAGCAGAAATAGTGACCGCGCGGCTTAGGGATTTTTTCAAAAAAAGTTGTTGAGACGTCGAGGGCTAATTCTGTTTCCGATGATAAAAACCCATCTGTTTCCACCGAAAAACCTTTCAGGGGATCGTTTGCAACAGTTTGGCACCGTTTTTGAGTGAATTGCAGAACGTCAGATTTTTAGCAGAAATTGTGACCGCGCGGCTTAGGGATTTTTTCAAAAAAAGTTGTTCAGACGTCGAGGGCTAATTCTGTTTCCGATGATAAAAACCCATCTGTTTCCACCGAAAAACATTTCAGGGGATCACTTGCAACAGTTTGGCACCGTTTTTGAGTGAATTGCAGAACGTCAGATTTTTAGCAGAAATTGTGACCGCGCGGCTTAGGGATTTTTTCAAAAAAAGTTGTTCAGACGTCGAGGGCTAATTCTGTTTCCGATGATAAAAACCCATCTGTTTCCACCGAAAAACATTTCAGGGGATCACTTGCAACAGTTTGGCACCGTTTTTGAGTGAATTGCAGAACGTCAGATTTTTAGCAGAAATTGTGACCGCGCAGCTTAGGGATTTTTTCAAAAAAAGTTGTTCAGACGTCGAGGGCTAATTCTGTTTCCGATGATAAAAACCCGTCTGTTTCCACCGAAAAACATTTCAGGGGATCACTTGAAACAGTTTGCCAACATTTTTGAGTGAATTGCAGAACGTTAGATTTTTAGCAGAAATAGTGACCGCGCGGCTTAGGGATTTTTTTAAAAAAAGTTGTTGAGACGTCGAGGGCTAATTCTGTTTCCGATGATAAAAACCCATCTGTTTCCACCGAAAAACCTTTCAGGGGATCACTTGCAACAGTTTGGCACCGTTTTTGAGTGAATTGCAGAACGTCAGATTTTTAGCAGAAATTGTGACCGCGCGGCTTAGGGATTTTTTCAAAAAAAGTTGTTCAGACGTCAAGGGCTAATTCTGTTTCCGATGATAAAAAGACATCTGTTTCCACCGAAAAACCTTTCAGGGGATCGTTTGCAACAGTTTGGCACCATTTTTGAGTGAATTGCAGAACGTCAGATTTTTAGCAGAAATTGTGACCGCGCGGCTTAGGGATTTTTACAAAAAAAGTTGTTCAGACGTCGAGGGCTAATTCTGTTTCCGATGATAAAAACTCATATGTTTCCACCGAAAAACCTTTCAGGGGATCGTTTGCAACAGTTTGCCAACATTTTTGAGTGAATTGCAGAACGTGAGATTTTTAGCAGAAATTGTGACCGCGCGGCTTAGGGATTTTTTCAAAAAAAGTTGTTCAGACGTCGAGGGCTAATTCTGTTTCCGATGATAAAAACCCATCTGTTTCCACGGAAAAACATTTCAGGGGATCACTTGCAACAGTTTGGCACCGTTTTTGAGTGAATTGCAGAACGTCAGATTTTTAGCAGAAATTGTGACCGCGCGGCTTAGGGATTTTTTCAAAAAAAGTTGTTCAGACGTCTAGGGCTAATTCTGTTTCCGATGATAAAAACCCATATGTTTCCACCGAAAAACCTTTCAGGGGATCGTTTGCAACAGTTTGCCAACATTTTTGAGTGAATTGCAGAACGTCAGATTTTTAGCAGAAATTGTGACCGCGCGGCTTAGGGATTTTTTTAAAAAAAGTTGTTGAGACGTCGAGGGCTAATTCTGTTTCCGATGATAAAAACCCATCTGTTTCCACCGAAAAACATTTTAAGGGGATCACTTGCAACAGTTTGCCAACTTTTTTGAGTGAATTGCAGAACGTCAGATTTTTAGCAGAAATTGTGACCGCGCGGCTTAGGGATTTTTTCAAAAAAAGTTGTTCAGACGTCGAGGGCTAATTCTGTTTCCGATGATAAAAACCCATCTGTTTCCACCGAAAAACATTTCAGGGGATCACTTGCAACAGTTGGCCAACTTTTTTGAGTGAATTGCAGAACGTCAGATTTTTAGCAGAAATTGTGACCGCGCGGCTTAGGGATTTTTTAAAAAAAAGTTGTTGAGACGTCGAGGGCTAATTCTGTTTCCGATGATAAAAACCCATCTGTTTCCAACGAAAAACCTTTCAGGGGATCGTTTGCAACAGTTTGGCACCATGTTTGAGTGAATTGCAGAACGTCAGATTTTTAGCAGAAATTGTGACCGCGCGGCTTAGGGATTTTTTCAAAAAAAGTTGTTCAGACGTCAAGGGCTAATTCTGTTTCCGATGATAAAAAGACATCTGTTTCCACCGAAAAACCTTTCAGGGGATCGTTTGCAACAGCGTGGCACCGTTTTTGAGTGAATTGCAGAACGTCAGATTTTTAGCAGAAATTGTGACCGCGCGGCTTAGGTATTTTTTCAAAAAAAGTTGTTCAGACGTCAAGGGCTAATTCTGTTTCCGATGATAAAAACACATCTTTTTCCACTTAAAAACCTTTCAGGGGATCGTTTGCAACAGTTTGGCACCATTTTTGAGTGAATTGCAGAACGTCAGATTTTTAGCAGAAATTGTGACCGCGCGGCTTAGGGATTTTTACAAAAAAAGTTGTTCAGACGTCGAGGGCTAATTCTGTTTCCGATGATAAAAACTCATATGTTTCCACCGAAAAACCTTTCAGGGGATCGTTTGCAACAGTTTGCCAACATTTTTGAGTGAATTGCAGAACGTGAGATTTTTAGCAGAAATTGTGACCGCGCGGCTTAGGGATTTTTTCAAAAAAAGTTGTTCAGACGTCGAGGGCTAATTCTGTTTCCGATGATAAAAACCCATCTGTTTCCACGGAAAAACATTTCAGGGGATCACTTGCAACAGTTTGGCACCGTTTTTGAGTGAATTGCAGAACGTCAGATTTTTAGCAGAAATTGTGACCGCGCGGCTTAGGGATTTTTTCAAAAAAAGTTGTTCAGACGTCTAGGGCTAATTCTGTTTCCGATGATAAAAACCCATATGTTTCCACCGAAAAACCTTTCAGGGGATCGTTTGCAACAGTTTGCCAACATTTTTGAGTGAATTGCAGAACGTCAGATTTTTAGCAGAAATTGTGACCGCGCGGCTTAGGGATTTTTTTAAAAAAAGTTGTTGAGACGTCGAGGGCTAATTCTGTTTCCGATGATAAAAACCCATCTGTTTCCACCGAAAAACATTTTAAGGGGATCACTTGCAACAGTTTGCCAACTTTTTTGAGTGAATTGCAGAACGTCAGATTTTTAGCAGAAATTGTGACCGCGCGGCTTAGGGATTTTTTCAAAAAAAGTTGTTCAGACGTCGAGGGCTAATTCTGTTTCCGATGATAAAAACCCATCTGTTTCCACCGAAAAACATTTCAGGGGATCACTTGCAACAGTTGGCCAACTTTTTTGAGTGAATTGCAGAACGTCAGATTTTTAGCAGAAATTGTGACCGCGCGGCTTAGGGATTTTTTAAAAAAAAGTTGTTGAGACGTCGAGGGCTAATTCTGTTTCCGATGATAAAAACCCATCTGTTTCCAACGAAAAACCTTTCAGGGGATCGTTTGCAACAGTTTGGCACCATGTTTGAGTGAATTGCAGAACGTCAGATTTTTAGCAGAAATTGTGACCGCGCGGCTTAGGGATTTTTTCAAAAAAAGTTGTTCAGACGTCAAGGGCTAATTCTGTTTCCGATGATAAAAAGACATCTGTTTCCACCGAAAAACCTTTCAGGGGATCGTTTGCAACAGCGTGGCACCGTTTTTGAGTGAATTGCAGAACGTCAGATTTTTAGCAGAAATTGTGACCGCGCGGCTTAGGTATTTTTTCAAAAAAAGTTGTTCAGACGTCAAGGGCTAATTCTGTTTCCGATGATAAAAACACATCTTTTTCCACTTAAAAACCTTTCAGGGGATCGTTTGCAACAGTTTGGCACCATTTTTGAGTGAATTGCAGAACGTCAGATTTTTAGCAGAAATTGTGACCGCGCGGCTTAGGGATTTTTTCAAAAAAAGTTGTTCAGACGTCAAGGGCTAATTCTGTTTCCGATGATAAAAACCCATCTGTTTCCACCGAAAAACATTTCAGGGGATCTCTTGCAACAGTTTGCCAACATTTTTGAGTGAATTGCAGAACGTCAGATTTTTAGCAGAAATTGTGACCGCGCGGCTTAGGGATTTTTTCAAAAAAAGTTGTTCAGACGTCGAGGGCTAATTCTGTTTCCGATGATAAAAACCCATCTGTTTCCACCGAAAAACATTTCAGGCGATCACTTGCAACAGTTGGCCAACTTTTTTGAGTGAATTGCAGAACGTCAGATTTTTAGCAGAAATTGTGACCGCGCGGCTTAGGGATTTTTTCAAAAAAAGTTGTTCAGACGTCGAGGGCTAATTCTGTTTCCGATGATAAAAACCCATCTGTTTCCACCGAAAAACATTTCAGGCGATCACTTGCAACAGTTGGCCAACTTTTTTGAGTGAATTGCAGAACGTCAGATTTTTAGCAGAAATAGTGACCGCGCGGCTTAGGGATTTTTTCAAAAAAAGTTGTTCAGACGTCGAGGGCTAATTCTGTTTCCGATGATAAAAACCCATCTGTTTCCACCGAAAAACATTTCAGGCGATCACTTGCAACAGTTGGCCAACTTTTTTGAGTGAATTGCAGAACGTCAGATTTTTAGCAGAAATAGTGACCGCGCGGCTTAGGGATTTTTTCAAAAAAAGTTGTTCAGACGTCGAGGGCTAATTCTGTTTCCGATGATAAAAACCCATCTGTTTCCACCGAAAAACATTTCAGGCGATCACTTGCAACAGTTGGCCAACTTTTTTGAGTGAATTGCAGAACGTCAGATTTTTAGCAGAAATTGTGACCGCGCGGCTTAGGGATTTTTTCAAAAAAAGTTGTTCAGACGTCGAGGGCTAATTCTGTTTCCGATGATAAAAACCCATCTGTTTCCACCGAAAAACATTTCAGGGGATCACTTGCAACAGTTTCCAAACATTTTTGAGTGAATTGCAGAACGTCAGATTTTTAGCAGAAATTGTGACCGCGCGGCTTAGGGATTTTTTCATAAAAAGTTGTTGAGACGTCGAGGGCTAATTCTGTTTCCGATGATAAAAACCCATCTGTTTCTACCGAAAAACATTTCAGGGGATCACTTGCAACAGTTTGCCAACATTTTTGAGTGAATTGGAGAACGTCAGATTTTTAGCAGAAATTGTGACCGCGCGGTTTAGGGATTTTTTCAAAAAAAGTTGTTCAGACCTCGAGGGCTATTTCTGTTTCCGATGATAAAAACCCATCTGTTTCCACCGAAAAACATTTCAGGGGATCACTTGCAACAGTTGGCCAACTTTTTTGAGTGAATTGCAGAACGTCAGATTTTTAGCAGAAATTGTGACCGCGCGGCTTAGGGATTTTTTAAAAAAAAGTTGTTGAGACGTCGAGGGCTAATTCTGTTTCCGATGATAAAAAGACATCTGTTTCCACCGAAAAACCTTTCAGGGGATCGTTTGCAACAGTTTGGCACCATGTTTGAGTGAATTGCAGAACGTCAGATTTTTAGCAGAAATTGTGACCGCGCGGCTTAGGTATTTTTTCAAAAAAAGTTGTTCAGACGTCAAGGGCTAATTCTGTTTCCGATGATAAAAACACATCTTTTTCCACTTAAAAACCTTTCAGGGGATCGTTTGCAACAGTTTGGCACCATTTTTGAGTGAATTGCAGAACGTCAGATTTTTAGCAGAAATTGTGACCGCGCGGCTTAGGGATTTTTTCAAAAAAAGTTGTTCAGACGTCAAGGGCTAATTCTGTTTCCGATGATAAAAACCCATCTGTTTCCACCGAAAAACATTTCAGGGGATCTCTTGCAACAGTTTGCCAACATTTTTGAGTGAATTGCAGAACGTCAGATTTTTAGCAGAAATTGTGACCGCGCGGCTTAGGGATTTTTTCAAAAAAAGTTGTTCAGACGTCGAGGGCTAATTCTGTTTCCGATGATAAAAACCCATCTGTTTCCACCGAAAAACATTTCAGGCGATCACTTGCAACAGTTGGCCAACTTTTTTGAGTGAATTGCAGAACGTCAGATTTTTAGCAGAAATTGTGACCGCGCGGCTTAGGGATTTTTTCAAAAAAAGTTGTTCAGACGTCGAGGGCTAATTCTGTTTCCGATGATAAAAACCCATCTGTTTCCACCGAAAAACATTTCAGGCGATCACTTGCAACAGTTGGCCAACTTTTTTGAGTGAATTGCAGAACGTCAGATTTTTAGCAGAAATAGTGACCGCGCGGCTTAGGGATTTTTTCAAAAAAAGTTGTTCAGACGTCGAGGGCTAATTCTGTTTCCGATGATAAAAACCCATCTGTTTCCACCGAAAAACATTTCAGGCGATCACTTGCAACAGTTGGCCAACTTTTTTGAGTGAATTGCAGAACGTCAGATTTTTAGCAGAAATAGTGACCGCGCGGCTTAGGGATTTTTTCAAAAAAAGTTGTTCAGACGTCGAGGGCTAATTCTGTTTCCGATGATAAAAACCCATCTGTTTCCACCGAAAAACATTTCAGGCGATCACTTGCAACAGTTGGCCAACTTTTTTGAGTGAATTGCAGAACGTCAGATTTTTAGCAGAAATTGTGACCGCGCGGCTTAGGGATTTTTTCAAAAAAAGTTGTTCAGACGTCGAGGGCTAATTCTGTTTCCGATGATAAAAACCCATCTGTTTCCACCGAAAAACATTTCAGGGGATCACGTGCAACAGTTTCCAAACATTTTTGAGTGAATTGCAGAACGTCAGATTTTTAGCAGAAATAGTGACCGCGCGGCTTAGGGATTTTTTCAAAAATAGTTGTTCAGACGTTGAGGGCTAATTCTGTTTCCGATGATAAAAACCCATCTGTTTCCACCGAAAAACATTTTAGGGGATCACTTGCAACAGTTTGCCAACTTTTTTGAGTGAATTGCAGAACGTCAGATTTTTAGCAGAAATTGTGACCGCGCAGCTTAGGGATTTTTTCAAAAAAAGTTGTTCAGACGTCGAGGGCTAATTCTGTTTCCGATGATAAAAACCCATCTGTTTCCACCGAAAAACATTTCAGGCGATCACTTGCAACAGTTGGCCAACTTTTTTGAGTGAATTGCAGAACGTCAGATTTTTAGCAGAAATTGTGACCGCGCGGCTTAGGGATTTTTTCAAAAAAAGTTGTTCAGACGTCGAGGGCTAATTCTGTTTCCGATGATAAAAACCCATCTGTTTCCACCGAAAAACATTTCAGGGGATCACTTGCAACAGTTTCCAAACATTTTTGAGTGAATTGCAGAACGTCAGATTTTTAGCAGAAATAGTGACCGCGCGGCTTAGGTATTTTTTCAAAAAAAGTTGTTCAGACGTCAAGGGCTAATTCTGTTTCCGATGATAAAAACACATCTTTTTCCACTTAAAAACCTTTCAGGGGATCGTTTGCAACAGTTTGGCACCATTTTTGAGTGAATTGCAGAACGTCAGATTTTTAGCAGAAATTGTGACCGCGCGGCTTAGGGATTTTTTCAAAAAAAGTTGTTCAGACGTCAAGGGCTAATTCTGTTTCCGATGATAAAAACCCATCTGTTTCCACCGAAAAACATTTCAGGGGATCTCTTGCAACAGTTTGCCAACATTTTTGAGTGAATTGCAGAACGTCAGATTTTTAGCAGAAATTGTGACCGCGCGGCTTAGGTATTTTTTCAAAAAAAGTTGTTCAGACGTCGAGGGCTAATTCTGTTTCCGATGATAAAAACCCATCTGTTTCCACCGAAAAACATTTCAGGCGATCACTTGCAACAGTTGGCCAACTTTTTTGAGTGAATTGCAGAACGTCAGATTTTTAGCAGAAATTGTGACCGCGCGGCTTAGGGGTTTTTTCAAAAAAAGTTGTTCAGACGTCGAGGGCTAATTCTGTTTCCGATGATAAAAACCCATCTGTTTCCACCGAAAAACATTTCAGGGGATCACTTGCAACAGTTTCCAAACATTTTTGAGTGAATTGCAGAACGTCAGATTTTTAGCAGAAATAGTGACCGCGCGGCTTAGGGATTTTTTCAAAAAAAGTTGTTCAGACGTCGAGGGCTAATTCTGTTTCCGATGATAAAAACCCATCTGTTTCCACCGAAAAACCTTTCAGGGGATCGTTTGCAACAGTTTGGCACCGTTTTTGAGTGAATTGCAGAACGTCAGATTTTTAGCAGAAATTGTGACCGCGCGGCTTAGGGATTTTTTCAAAAAAAGTTGTTCAGACGTCGAGGGCTAATTCTGTTTCCGATGATAAAAACCCATCTGTTTCCACCGAAAAACATTTCAGGGGATCACTTGCAACAGTTTGGCACCGTTTTTGAGTGAATTGCAGAACGTCAGATTTTTAGCAGAAATTGTGACCGCGCGGCTTAGGGATTTTTTCAAAAAAAGTTGTTCAGACGTCGAGGGCTAATTCTGTTTCCGATGATAAAAACCCATCTGTTTCCACCGAAAAACATTTCAGGCGATCACTTGCAACAGTTGGCCAACTTTTTTGAGTGAATTGCAGAACGTCAGATTTTTAGCAGAAATAGTGACCGCGCGGCTTAGGGATTTTTTCAAAAAAAGTTGTTCAGACGTCGAGGGCTAATTCTGTTTCCGATGATAAAAACCCATCTGTTTCCACCGAAAAACATTTCAGGCGATCACTTGCAACAGTTGGCCAACTTTTTTGAGTGAATTGCAGAACGTCAGATTTTTAGCAGAAATTGTGACCGCGCGGCTTAGGGATTTTTTCAAAAAAAGTTGTTCAGACGTCGAGGGCTAATTCTGTTTCCGATGATAAAAACCCATCTGTTTCCACCAAAACATTTCAGGGAATCACTTGCAACAGTTTCCAAACATTTTTGAGTGAATTGCAGAACGTCAGATTTTTAGCAGAAATAGTGACCGCGCGGCTTAGGGATTTTTTCAAAAAAGTTGTTGAGACGTCGAGGGCTAATTCTGTTTCCGATGATAAAAACCCATCTGTTTCCACCGAAAAACCTTTCAGGGGATCGTTTGCAACAGTTTGGCACCGTTTTTGAGTGAATTGCAGAACGTCAGATTTTTAGCAGAAATTGTGACCGCGCGGCTTAGGGATTTTTTCAAAAAAAGTTGTTCAGACGTCGAGGGCTAATTCTGTTTCCGATGATAAAAACCCATCTGTTTCCACCGAAAAACATTTCAGGGGATCACTTGCAACAGTTTGGAACCGTTTTTGAGTGAATTGCAGAACGTCAGATTTTTAGCAGAAATTGTGACCGCGCGGCTTAGGGATTTTTTCACAAAAAGTTGTTCAGACGTCGAGGGCTAATTCTGTTTCCGATGATAAAAACCCGTCTGTTTCCACTGAAAAACATTTCAGGGGATCCCTTGAAACAGTTTGCCAACATTTTTGAGTGAATTGCAGAACGTTAGATTTTTAGCAGAAATTGTGACCGCGCGGCTTAGGGATTTTTTCAAAAAAAGTTGTTCAGACGTCGAGGGCTAATTCTGTTTCCGATGATAAAAACCCATCTGTTTCCACCGAAAAACATTTCAGGGGATCACTTGCAACAGTTTCCAAACATTTTTGAGTGAATTGCAGAACGTCAGATTTTTAGCAGAAATTGTGACCGCGCGGCTTAGGGATTTTTTCAAAAAAAAGTTGTTGAGACGTCGAGGGCTAATTCTGTTTCCGATGATAAAAACCCATCTGTTTCCACCGAAAAACCTTTCAGGGGATCGTTTGCAACAGTTTGGCACCGTTTTTGAGTGAATTGCAGAACGTCAGATTTTTAGCAGAAATTGTGACCGCGCGGCTTAGGGATTTTTTCAAAAAAAGTTGTTCAGACGTCGAGGGCTAATTCTGTTTCCGATGATAAAAACCCATCTGTTTCCACCGAAAAACATTTCAGGGGATCACTTGCAACAGTTTGGCACCGTTTTTGAGTGAATTGCAGAACGTCAGATTTTTAGCAGAAATTGTGACCGTGCGGCTTAGGGATTTTTTCAAAAAAAGTTGTTCAGACGTCGAGGGCTAATTCTGTTTCCGATGATAAAAACCCATCTGTTTCCACCGAAAAACATTTCAGGCGATCACTTGCAACAGTTGGCCAACTTTTTTGAGTGAATTGCAGAACGTCAGATTTTTAGCAGAAATAGTGACCGCGCGGCTTAGGGATTTTTTCAAAAAAAGTTGTTCAGACGTCGAGGGCTAATTCTGTTTCCGATGATAAAAACCCATCTGTTTCCACCGAAAAACATTTCAGGGGATCACTTGCAACAGTTTCCAAACATTTTTGAGTGAATTGCAGAACGTCAGATTTTTAGCAGAAATAGTGACCGCGCGGCTTAGGGATTTTTTCAAAAATAGTTGTTCAGACGTTGAGGGCTAATTCTGTTTCCGATGATAAAAACCCATCTGTTTCCACCGAAAAACATTTTAGGGGATCACTTGCAACAGTTTGCCAACTTTTTTGAGTGAATTGCAGAACGTCAGATTTTTAGCAGAAATTGTGACCGCGCAGCTTAGGGATTTTTTCAAAAAAAGTTGTTCAGACGTCGAGGGCTAATTCTGTTTCCGATGATAAAAACCCATCTTTTTCCACCGAAAAACATTTCAGGCGATCACTTGCAACAGTTGGCCAACTTTTTTGAGTGAATTGCAGAACGTCAGATTTTTAGCAGAAATTGTGACCGCGCGGCTTAGGGATTTTTTCAAAAAAAGTTGTTCAGACATCGAGGGCTAATTCTGTTTCCGATGATAAAAACCCATCTGTTTCCACCGAAAAACATTTCAGGGGATCACTTGCAACAGTTTCCAAACATTTTTGAGTGAATTGCAGAACGTCAGATTTTTAGCAGAAATAGTGACCGCGCGGCTTAGGGATTTTTTCAAAAAAAGTTGTTGAGACGTCGAGGGCTAATTCTGTTTCCGATGATAAAAACCCATCTGTTTCCACCGAAAAACCTTTCAGGGGATCGTTTGCAACAGTTTGGCACCGTTTTTGAGTGAATTGCAGAACGTCAGATTTTTAGCAGAAATTGTGACCGCGCGGCTTAGGTATTTTTTCAAAAAAAGTTGTTCAGACGTCAAGGGCTAATTCTGTTTCCGATGATAAAAACACATCTTTTTCCACTTAAAAACCTTTCAGGGGATCGTTTGCAACAGTTTGGCACCATTTTTGAGTGAATTGCAGAACGTCAGATTTTTAGCAGAAATTGTGACCGCGCGCCTTAGGGATTTTTTCAAAAAAAGTTGTTCAGACGTCGAGGGCTAATTCTGTTTCCGATGATAAAAACCCATCTGTTTCCACCGAAAAACATTTCAGGCGATCACTTGCAACAGTTGGCCAACTTTTTTGAGTGAATTGCAGAACGTCAGATTTTTAGCAGAAATTGTGACCGCGCGGCTTAGGGATTTTTTCAAAAAAAGTTGTTCAGACGTCGAGGGCTAATTCTGTTTCCGATGATAAAAACCCATCTGTTTCCACCGAAAAACATTTCAGGCGATCACTTGCAACAGTTGGCCAACTTTTTTGAGTGAATTGCAGAACGTCAGATTTTTAGCAGAAATAGTGACCGCGCGGCTTAGGGATTTTTTCAAAAAAAGTTGTTCAGACGTCGAGGGCTAATTCTGTTTCCGATGATAAAAACCCATCTGTTTCCACCGAAAAACATTTCAGGCGATCACTTGCAACAGTTGGCCAACTTTTTTGAGTGAATTGCAGAACGTCAGATTTTTAGCAGAAATTGTGAGCGCGCGGCTTAGGGATTTTTTCAAAAAAAGTTGTTCAGACGTCGAGGGCTAATTCTGTTTCCGATGATAAAAACCCATCTGTTTCCACCGAAAAACATTTCAGGGGATCACTTGCAACAGTTTCCAAACATTTTTGAGTGAATTGCAGAACGTCAGATTTTTAGCAGAAATAGTGACCGCGCGGCTTAGGGATTTTTTCAAAAAAAGTTGTTCAGACGTCGAGGGCTAATTCTGTTTCCGATGATAAAAACCCATCTGTTTCCACCGAAAAACATTTCAGGGGATCACTTGCAACAGTTTCCAAACATTTTTGAGTGAATTGCAGAACGTCAGATTTTTAGCAGAAATAGTGACCGCGCGGCTTAGGGATTTTTTCAAAAAAAGTTGTTGAGACGTCGAGGGCTAATTCTGTTTCCGATGATAAAAACCCATCTGTTTCCACCGAAAAACCTTTCAGGGGATGGTTTGCAACAGTTTGGCACCGTTTTTGAGTGAATTGCAGAACGTCAGATTTTTAGCAGAAATTGTGACCGCGCGGCTTAGGTATTTTTTCAAAAAAAGTTGTTCAGACGTCAAGGGCTAATTCTGTTTCCGATGATAAAAACACATCTTTTTCCACTTAAAAACCTTTCAGGGGATCGTTTGCAACAGTTTGGCACCATTTTTGAGTGAATTGCAGAACGTCAGATTTTTAGCAGAAATTGTGACCGCGCGCCTTAGGGATTTTTTCAAAAAAAGTTGTTCAGACGTCAAGGGCTAATTCTGTTTCCGATGATAAAAACCCATCTGTTTCCACCGAAAAACATTTCAGGGGATCTCTTGCAACAGTTTGCCAACATTTTTGAGTGAATTGCAGAACGTCAGATTTTTAGCAGAAATTGTGACCGCGCGGCTTAGGGATTTTTTCAAAAAAAGTTGTTCAGACGTCGAGGGCTAATTCTGTTTCCGATGATAAAAACCCATCTGTTTCCACCGAAAAACATTTCAGGCGATCACTTGCAACAGTTGGCCAACTTTTTTGAGTGAATTGCAGAACGTCAGATTTTTAGCAGAAATTGTGACCGCGCGGCTTAGGGATTTTTTCAAAAAAAGTTGTTCAGACGTCGAGGGCTAATTCTGTTTCCGATGATAAAAACCCATCTGTTTCCACCGAAAAACATTTCAGGCGATCACTTGCAACAGTTGGCCAACTTTTTTGAGTGAATTGCAGAACGTCAGATTTTTAGCAGAAATAGTGACCGCGCGGCTTAGGGATTTTTTCAAAAAAAGTTGTTCAGACGTCGAGGGCTAATTCTGTTTCCGATGATAAAAACCCATCTGTTTCCACCGAAAAACATTTCAGGCGATCACTTGCAACAGTTGGCCAACTTTTTTGAGTGAATTGCAGAACGTCAGATTTTTAGCAGAAATTGTGACCGCGCGGCTTAGGGATTTTTTCAAAAAAAGTTGTTCAGACGTCGAGGGCTAATTCTGTTTCCGATGATAAAAACCCATCTGTTTCCACCGAAAAACATTTCAGGGGATCACTTGCAACAGTTTCCAAACATTTTTGAGTGAATTGCAGAACGTCAGATTTTTAGCAGAAATAGTGACCGCGCGGCTTAGGGATTTTTTCAAAAAAAGTTGTTGAGACGTCGAGGGCTAATTCTGTTTCCGATGATAAAAACCCATCTGTTTCCACCGAAAAAACCTTTCAGGGGATCGTTTGCAACAGTTTGGCACCATTTTTGAGTGAATTGCAGAACGTCAGATTTTTAGCAGAAATTGTGACCGCGCGGCTTAGGGATTTTTTCAAAAAAAGTTGTTCAGACGTCGAGGGCTAATTCTGTTTCCGATGATAAAAACCCATCTGTTTCCACCGAAAAACATTTCAGGGGATCACTTGCAACAGTTTGGCACCGTTTTTGAGTGAATTGCAGAACGTCAGATTTTTAGCAGAAATTGTGACCGCGCGGCTTAGGGATTTTTTCAAAAAAAGTTGTTCAGACGTCGAGGGCTAATTCTGTTTCCGATGATAAAAACCCATCTGTTTCCACCGAAAAACATTTCAGGCGATCACTTGCAACAGTTGGCCAACTTTTTTGAGTGAATTGCAGAACGTCAGATTTTTAGCAGAAATAGTGACCGCGCGGCTTAGGGATTTTTTCAAAAAAAGTTGTTCAGACGTCGAGGGCTAATTCTGTTTCCGATGATAAAAACCCATCTGTTTCCACCGAAAAACATTTCAGGCGATCACTTGCAACAGTTGGCCAACTTTTTTGAGTGAATTGCAGAACGTCAGATTTTTAGCAGAAATTGTGACCGCGCGGCTTAGGGATTTTTTCAAAAAAAGTTGTTCAGACGTCGAGGGCTAATTCTGTTTCCGATGATAAAAACCCATCTGTTTCCACCGAAAAACATTTCAGGGGATCACTTGCAACAGTTTCCAAACATTTTTGAGTGAATTGCAGAACGTCAGATTTTTAGCAGAAATAGTGACCGCGCGGCTTAGGGATTTTTTCAAAAAAAGTTGTTGAGACATCGAGGGCTAATTCTGTTTCCGATGATAAAAACCCATCTGTTTCCACCGAAAAACCTTTCAGGGGATCGTTTGCAACAGTTTGGCACCGTTTTTGAGTGAATTGCAGAACGTCAGATTTTTAGCAGAAATTGTGACCGCGCGGCTTAGGGATTTTTTCAAAAAAAGTTGTTCAGACGTTGAGGGCTAATTCTGTTTCCGATGATAAAAACCCATCTGTTTCCACCGAAAAACATTTCAGGGGATCACTTGCAAGAGTTTGGAACCGTTTTTGAGTGAATTGCAGAACGTCAGATTTTTAGCAGAAATTGTGACCGCGCGGCTTAGGGATTTTTTCAAAAAAAGTTGTTCAGACGTCGAGGGCTAATTCTGTTTCCGATGATAAAAACCCGTCTGTTTCCACCGAAAAACATTTCAGGGGATCACTTGAAACAGTTTGCCAACATTTTTGAGTGAATTGCAGAACGTTAGATTTTTAGCAGAAATAGTGACCGCGCGGCTTAGGGATTTTTTCAAAAATAGTTGTTCAGACGTTGAGGGCTAATTCTGTTTCCGATGATAAAAACCCATCTGTTTCCACCGAAAAACATTTTAGGGGATCACTTGCAACAGTTTGCCAACTTTTTTGAGTGAATTGCAGAACGTCAGATTTTTAGCAGAAATTGTGACCGCGCGGCTTAGGGATTTTTTAAAAAAAAGTTGTTGAGACGTCGAGGGCTAATTCTGTTTCCGATGATAAAAACCCATCTGTTTCCAACGAAAAACCTTTCAGGGGATCGTTTGCAACAGTTTGGCACCATTTTTGAGTGAATTGCAGAACGTCAGATTTTTAGCAGAAATTGTGACCGCGCGGCTTAGGGATTTTTTCAAAAAAAGTTGTTCAGACGTCAAGGGCTAATTCTGTTTCCGATGATAAAAAGACATCTGTTTCCACCGAAAAACCTTTCAGGGGATCGTTTGCAACAGTGTGGCACCGTTTTTGAGTGAATTGCAGAACGTCAGATTTTTAGCAGAAATTGTGACCGCGCGGCTTAGGTATTTTTTCAAAAAAAGTTGTTCAGACGTCAAGGGCTAATTCTGTTTCCGATGATAAAAACACATCTTTTTCCACTTAAAAACCTTTCAGGGGATCGTTTGCAACAGTTTGGCACCATTTTTGAGTGAATTGCAGAACGTCAGATTTTTAGCAGAAATTGTGACCGCGCGGCTTAGGGATTTTTTCAAAAAAAGTTGTTCAGACGTCAAGGGCTAATTCTGTTTCCGATGATAAAAACCCATCTGTTTCCACCGAAAAACATTTCAGGGGATCTCTTGCAACAGTTTGCCAACTTTTTTGAGTGAATTGCAGAACGTCAGATTTTTAGCAGAAATTGTGACCGCGCGGCTTAGGTATTTTTTCAAAAAAAGTTGTTCAGACGTCAAGGGCTAATTCTGTTTCCGATGATAAAAACACATCTTTTTCCACTTAAAAACCTTTCAGGGGATCGTTTGCAACAGTTTGGCACCATTTTTGAGTGAATTGCAGAACGTCAGATTTTTAGCAGAAATTGTGACCGCGCGGCTTAGGGATTTTTTCAAAAAAAGTTGTTCAGACGTCAAGGGCTAATTCTGTTTCCGATGATAAAAACCCATCTGTTTCCACCGAAAAACATTTCAGGGGATCTCTTGCAACAGTTTGCCAACATTTTTGAGTGAATTGCAGAACGTCAGATTTTTAGCAGAAATTGTGACCGCGCGGCTTAGGGATTTTTTCAAAAAAAGTTGTTCAGACGTCGAGGGCTAATTCTGTTTCCGATGATAAAAACACATCTGTTTCCACCGAAAAACCTTTCAGGGGATCGTTTGCAACAGTTTGGCACCATTTTTGAGTGAATTGCAGAACGTCAGATTTTTAGCAGAAATTGTGACCGCGCGGCTTAGGGATTTTTTCAAAAAAAGTTGTTCAGACGTCAAGGGCTAATTCTGTTTCCGATGATAAAAACCCATCCGCTTCCACCGAAAAACATTTCAGGGGATCACTTGCAACAGTTTGCCAACATTTTTGAGTGAATTGGAGAACGTCAGATTTTTAGCAGAAATTGTGACCGCGCGGCTTAGGGATTTTTTCAAAAAAAGTTGTTCAGACGTCGAGGGCTAATTCTGTTTCCGATGATAAAAACCCAACTGTTTCCACCGAAAAACATTTCAGGGGATCACTTGCAACAGTTGGCCAACTTTTTTGAGTGAATTGCAGAACGTCAGATTTTTAGCAGAAATTGTGACCGCGGGGCTTAGGGATTTGTTCAAAAAAAGTTGTTCCGACGTCGAGGGCTAATTCTGTTTCCGATGATAAAAACCCATATGTTTCCACCGAAAAACCTTTCAGGGGATCACTTGCAACAGTTTGCCAACATTTTTGAGTGAATTGCAGAACGTCAGATTTTTAGCAGAAATAGTGACCGCGCGGCTTAGGGATTTTTTCAAAAATAGTTGTTCAGACGTTGAGGGCTAATTCTGTTTCCGATGATAAAAACCCATCTGTTTCCACCGAAAAACACTTCAGGGGATCACTTGCAACAGTTTGCCAACTTTTTTGAGTGAATTGCAGAACGTCAGATTTTTAGCAGAAATTGTGACCGCGCGGCTTAGGGATTTTTTCAAAAAAAGTTGTTCAGACGTTGAGGGCTAATTCTGTTTCCGATGATAAAAACCCATCTGTTTCCACCGAAAAACATTTCAGGGGATCACTTGCAACAGTTTGCCAACTTTTTTGAGTGAATTACAAAACGTCAGATTTTTAGCAGAAATTGTGACCGCGAGGCTTAGGGATTTTTTCAAAAAAAGTTGTTCAGACATCGAGGGCTAATTCTCTTTCCGATGATAAAAACCCATCTGTTTCCACCGAAAAACCTTTCAGGGGATCGTTTGCAACAGTTTGGCACCGTTTTTGAGTGAATTGCAGAACGTCAGATTTTTAGCAGAAATTGTGACCGCGCGGCTTAGGGATTTTTTCAAAAAAAGTTGTTCAGACGTCAAGGGCTAATTCTCTTTCTGATGATAAAAACACATCTGTTTCCACCAAGAAACCTTTCAGGGGATCGTTTGCAACAGTTTGGCACCATTTTTGAGTGAATTGCAGAACGTCAGATTTTTAGCAGAAATTGTGACCGCGTGGCTTAGGGATTTTTTCAAAAAAAGTTGTTCAGACGTCGAGGGCTAATTCTGTTTCCGATAATAAAAACACATCTGTTTCCACCGAAAAACCTTTCAGGGGATCGTTTGCAACAATTTGGCACCATTTTTGAGTGAATTGCAGAACGTCAGATTTTTAGCAGAAATTGTGACCGCGCGTCTTAGGGATTTTTTCAAAAAAAGTTGTTCAGACGTCAAGGGCTAATTCTGTTTCCGATGATAAAAACCCATCTGTTTCCACCGAAAAACATTTCAGGGGATCTCTTGCAACAGTTTGCCAACTTTTTTGAGTGAATTGCAGAACGTCAGATTTTTAGCAGAAATTGTGACCGCGTGGCTTAGGGATTTTTTCAAAAAAAGTTGTTCAGACGTTGAGGGCTAATTCTGTTTCCGATGATAAAAACACATCTGTTTCCACCGAAAAACCTTTCAGGGGATCGTTTGCAACAGTTTGGCACCATTTTTGAGTGAATTGCAGAACGTCAGATTTTTAGCAGAAATTGTGACCGCGCGGCTTAGGGATTTTTTCAAAAAAAGTTGTTCAGACGTCAAGGGCTAATTCTGTTTCCGATGATAAAAACCCATCCGCTTCCACCGAAAAACATTTCAGGTGATCACTTGCAACAGTTTGCCAACATTTTTGAGTGAATTGCAGAACGTCAGATTTTTAGCAGAAATTGTGACCGCGCGGCTTAGGGATTTTTTCAAAAAAAGTTGTTCAGACGTCGAGGGCTAATTCTGTTTCCGATGATAAAAACCCAACTGTTTCCACCGAAAAACATTTCAGGGGATCACTTGCAACAGTTGGCCAACTTTTTTGAGTGAATTGCAGAACGTCAGATTTTTAGCAGAAATTGTGACCGCGCGGCTTAGGGATTTGTTCAAAAAAAGTTGTTCAGACGTCGAGGGCTAATTCTGTTTCCGATGATAAAAACCTATATGTTTCCACCGAAAAACCTTTCAGGGGATCACTTGCAACAGTTTGCCAACATTTTTGAGTGAATTGCAGAACGTCAGATTTTTAGCAGAAATAGTGACCGCGCGGCTTAGGGATTTTTTCAAAAAAAGTTGTTCAGACGTCGAGGGCTAATTCTGTTTCCGATGATAAAAACCCAACTGTTTCCACCGAAAAACATTTCAGGGGATCACTTGCAACAGTTGGCCAACTTTTTTGAGTGAATTGCAGAACGTCAGATTTTTAGCAGAAATTGTGACCGCGCGGCTTAGGGATTTTTTCAAAAAAAGTTGTTCAGACGTTGAGGGCTAATTCTGTTTCCGATGATAAAAACCCATCTGTTTCCACCGAAAAACATTTCAGGGGATCACTTGCAACAGTTTGCCAACTTTTTTGAGTGAATTACAATACGTCAGATTTTTAGCAGAAATTGTGACCGCGCGGCTTAGGGATTTTTTCAAAAAAAGTTCTTCAGACGTCGAGGGCTAATTCTGTTTCCGATGATAAAAACCCATCTGTTTCTACCGAAAAACATTTCAGGGGATCACTTGCAACAGTATGCCAACATTTTTGAGTGAATTGGAGAACGTCAGATTTTTAGCAGAAATTGTGACCGCGCGGCTTAGGGATTTTTTCAAAAATAGTTGTTCAGACGTTGAGGGCTAATTCTGTTTCCGATGATAAAAACCCATCTGTTTCCACCGAAAAACACTTCAGGGGATCACTTGCAACAGTTTGCCAACTTTTTTGAGTGAATTGCAGAACGTCAGATTTTTAGCAGAAATTGTGACCGCGCGGCTTAGGGATTTTTTCAAAAAAAGTTGTTCAGACGTTGAGGGCTAATTCTGTTTCCGATGATAAAAACCCATCTGTTTCCACCGAAAAACATTTCAGGGGATCACTTGCAACAGTTTGCCAAGTTTTTTGAGTGAATTACAAAACGTCAGATTTTTAGCAGAAATTGTGACCGCGCGGCTTAGGGATTTTTTCAAAAAAAGTTCTTCAGACGTCAAGGGCTAATTCTGTTTCCGATGATAAAAACACATCTTTTTCCACTTAAAAACCTTTCAGGGGATCGTTTGCAACAGTTTGGCACCATTTTTGAGTGAATTGCAGAACGTCAGATTTTTAGCAGAAATTGTGACCGCGCGGCTTAGACTTTTTTTCAAAAAAAGTTGTTCAGACGTCAAGGGCTAATTCTGTTTCCGATGATAAAAACACATCTGTTTCCACCGAAAAACCTTTCAGGGGATCGTTTGCAACAGTTTGGCACCATTTTTGAGTGAATTGCAGAACGTCAGATTTTTAGCAGAAATTGTGACCGCGCGGCTTAGGGATTTTTTCAAAAAAAGTTGTTCAGACGTCAAGGGCTTATTCTGTTTCCCATGATAAAAACACATCTGTTTCCACCGAAAAACATTTCAGGGGATCACTTGCAACAGTTTGCCAACATTTTTGAGTGAATTGCAGAACGTCAGATTTTTAGCAGAAATTGTGACCGCGCGGCTTAGGGATTTTTTCAAAAAAAGTTGTTCAGACGTCGAGGGCTAATTCTGTTTCCGATGATAAAAACCCATCTGTTTCCACCGAAATACATTTCAGGCGATCACTTGCAACAGTTGGCCAACTTTTTTGAGTGAATTGCAGAACGTCAGATTTTTAGCAGAAATTGTGACCGCGCGGCTTAGGGATTTTTTCAAAAAAAGTTGTTCAGACGTCGAGGGCTAATTCTGTTTCCGATGATAAAAACACATCTGTTTCCACCGAAAAACCTTTCAGGGGATCGTTTGCAACAGTTTGGCACCATTTTTGAGTGAATTGCAGAACGTCAGATTTTTAGCAGAAATTGTGACCGCGCCGCTTAGGGATTTTTTCAAAAAAAGTTGTTCAGACGTCAAGGGCTAATTCTGTTTCCGATGATAAAAACCCATCCGCTTCCACCGAAAAACATTTCAGGGGATCACTTGCAACAGTTTGCCAACATTTTTGAGTGAATTGCAGAACGTCAGATTTTTAGCAGAAATTGTGACCGCGCGGCTTAGGGATTTTTTCAAAAAAAGTTGTTCAGACGTCGAGGGCTAATTCTGTTTCCGATGATAAAAACCCAACTGTTTCCACCGAAAAACATTTCAGGGGATCACTTGCAACAGTTGGCCAACTTTTTTGAGTGAATTGCAGAACGTCAGATTTTTAGCAGAAATTGTGACCGCGCGGCTTAGGGATTTGTTCAAAAAAAGTTGTTCAGACGTCGAGGGCTAATTCTGTTTCCGATGATAAAAACCTATATGTTTCCACCGAAAAACCTTTCAGGGGATCACTTGCAACAGTTTGCCAACATTTTTGAGTGAATTGCAGAACGTCAGATTTTTAGCAGAAATAGTGACCGCGCGGCTTAGGGATTTTTTCAAAAAAAGTTGTTCAGACGTCGAGGGCTAATTCTGTTTCCGATGATAAAAACCCATCTGTTTCTACCGAAAAACATTTCAGGGGATCACTTGCAACAGTATGCCAACATTTTTGAGTGAATTGGAGAACGTCAGATTTTTAGCAGAAATTGTGACCGCGCGGCTTAGGGATTTTTTCAAAAATAGTTGTTCAGACGTTGAGGGCTAATTCTGTTTCCGATGATAAAAACCCATCTGTTTCCACCGAAAAACACTTCAGGGGATCACTTGCAACAGTTTGCCAACTTTTTTGAGTGAATTGCAGAACGTCAGATTTTTAGCAGAAATTGTGACCGCGCGGCTTAGGGATTTTTTCAAAAAAAGTTGTTCAGACGTTGAGGGCTAATTCTGTTTCCGATGATAAAAACCCATCTGTTTCCACCGAAAAACATTTCAGGGGATCACTTGCAACAGTTTGCCAACTTTTTTGAGTGAATTACAAAACGTCAGATTTTTAGCAGAAATTGTGACCGCGCGGCTTAGGGATTTTTTCAAAAAAAGTTCTTCAGACGTCAAGGGCTAATTCTGTTTCCGATGATAAAAACACATCTTTTTCCACTTAAAAACCTTTCAGGGGATCGTTTGCAACAGTTTGGCACCATTTTTGAGTGAATTGCAGAACGTCAGATTTTTAGCAGAAATTGTGACCGCGCGGCTTAGACTTTTTTTCAAAAAAAGTTGTTCAGACGTCAAGGGCTAATTCTGTTTCCGATGATAAAAACACATCTGTTTCCACCGAAAAACCTTTCAGGGGATCGTTTGCAACAGTTTGGCACCATTTTTGAGTGAATTGCAGAACGTCAGATTTTTAGCAGAAATTGTGACCGCGCGGCTTAGGGATTTTTTCAAAAAAAGTTGTTCAGACGTCAAGGGCTTATTCTGTTTCCGATGATAAAAACCCATCTGTTTCCACCGAAATACATTTCAGGCGATCACTTGCAACAGTTGGCCAACTTTTTTGAGTGAATTGCAGAACGTCAGATTTTTAGGAGAAATTGTGACCGCGCGGCTTAGGGATTTTTTCAAAAAAAGTTGTTCAGACGTCAAGGGCTAATTCTGTTTCCGATGATAAAAACACATCTGTTTCCACCGAAAAACCTTTCAGGGGATCGTTTGCAACAGTTTGGCACCATTTTTGAGTGAATTGCAGAACGTCAGATTTTTAGCAGAAATTGTGACCGCGCGGCTTAAGGATTTTTTCAAAAAAAGTTGTTCAGACGTCGAGGGCTAATTCTGTTTCCGATGATCAAAACACATCTGTTTCCACCGAAAAACCTTTCAGGGGATCGTTTGCAACAGTTTGGCACCATTTTTGAGTGAATTGCAGAACGTCAGATTTTTAGCATAAATTGTGACCGCGCGGCTTAGGGGTTTTTTCAAAAATAGTTGTTCAGACGTCGAGGGCTAATTCTGTTTCCGATGATAAAAACCCATCTGTTTCCACCGAGAAACCTTTCAGGGGATCGTTTGCAACAGTTTGGCACCATTTTTGAGTGAATTGCAGAACGTCAGATTTTTAGCAGAAATTGTGACCGCGCGGCTTAGGCTTTTTTTCAAAACAAGTTGTTCAGACGTCAAGGGCTAATTCTGTTTCCGATGATAAAAACCCATCTGTTTCCACAGAAAAACATTTCAGGGGATCACTTGCAACAGTTTGCCAACATTTTTGAGTGAATTGCAGAACGTCAGATTTTTAGCAGAAATTGTGACCGCGCGGCTTAGGGATTTTTTCAAAAAAAGTTGTTCAGACGTCGAGGGCTAATTCTGTTTCCGATGATAAAAACACATCTGTTTCCACCGAGAAACCTTTCAGGGGATCGTTTGCAACAGTTTGGCACCATTTTTGAGTGAATTGCAGAACGTCAGATTTTTAGCAGAAATTGTGACCACGCGGCTTAGGCTTTTTTTCAAAAAAAGTTGTTCAGACGTCAAGGGCTAATTCTGTTTCCGATGATAAAAACCCATCTGTTTCCACAGAAAAACATTTTAGGGGATCACTTGCAACAGTTTGCCAACATTTTTGAGTGAATTGCAGAACGTCAGATTTTTAGCAGAAATTGTGACCGCGCGACTTAGGGATTTTTTCAAAAAAAGTTGTTCAGACGTCGAGGGCTAATTCTGTTTCCGATGATAAAAACACATCTGTTTCCACTGAAAAACCTTTCAAGGGATCGTTTGCAACAGTTTCGCACCATTTTTGAGTGAATTGCAGAACGTCAGATTTTTAGCAGAAATTGTGACCGCGCGGCTTAGGCTTTTTTTCAAAAAAAGTTCTTCAGACGTCAAGGGCTAATTCTGTTTCCGATGATAAAAACACATCTTTTTCCACTTAAAAACCTTTCAGGGGATCGTTTGCAACAGTTTGGCACCATTTTTGAGTGAATTGCAGAACGTCAGATTTTTAGCAGAAATTGTGACCGCGCGGCTTAGGCTTTTTTTCAAAAAAAGTTGTTCAGACGTCAAGGGCTAATTCTGTTTCCGATGATTAAAACACATCTTTTTCCACTTAAAAACCTTTCAGGGGATCGTTTGCAACAGTTTGGCACCATTTTTGAGTGAATTGCAGAACGTCAGATTTTTAGCAGAAATTGTGACCGCGCGCCTTAGGGATTTTTTCAAAAAAAGTTGTTCAGACGTCAAGGGCTAATTCTGTTTCCGATGATAAAAACACATCTTTTTCCACTTAAAAACCTTTCAGGGGATCGTTTGCAACAGTTTGGCACCATTTTTGAGTGAATTGCAGAACGTCAGATTTTTAGCAGAAATTGTGACCGCGCGGCTTAGACTTTTTTTCAAAAAAAGTTGTTCAGACGTCAAGGGCTAATTCTGTTTCCGATGATAAAAACACATCTGTTTCCACCGAAAAACCTTTCAGGGGATCGTTTGCAACAGTTTGGCACCATTTTTGAGTGAATTGCAGAACGTCAGATTTTTAGCAGAAATTGTGACCGCGCGGCTTAGGGATTTTTTCAAAAAAAGTTGTTCAGACGTCAAGGGCTTATTCTGTTTCCGATGATAAAAACACATCTGTTTCCACCGAAAAACATTTCAGGGGATCACTTGCAACAGTTTGCCAACATTTTTGAGTGAATTGCAGAACGTCAGATTTTTAGCAGAAATTGTGACCGCGCGGCTTAGGGATTTTTTCAAAAAAAGTTGTTCAGACGTCAAGGGCTTATTCTGTTTCCGATGATAAAAACACATCTGTTTCCACCGAAAAATATTTCAGGGGATCACTTGCAACAGTTTGCCAACATTTTTGAGTGAATTGCAGAACGTCAGATTTTTAGCAGAAATTGTGACCGCGCGGCTTAGGGATTTTTTCAAAAAAAGTTGTTCAGACGTCAAGGGCTAATTCTGTTTCCGATGATTAAAACACATCTTTTTCCACTTAAAAACCTTTCAGGGGATCGTTTGCAACAGTTTGGCACCATTTTTGAGTGAATTGCAGAACGTCAGATTTTTAGCAGAAATTGTGACCGCGCGCCTTAGGGATTTTTTCAAAAAAAGTTGTTCAGACGTCAAGGGCTAATTCTGTTTCCGATGATAAAAACACATCTTTTTCCACTTAAAAACCTTTCAGGGGATCGTTTGCAACAGTTTGCCAACATTTTTGAGTGAATTGCAGAACGTCAGATTTTTAGCAGAAATTGTGACCGCGCGGCTTAGACTTTTTTTCAAAAAAAGTTGTTCAGACGTCAAGGGCTAATTCTGTTTCCGATGATAAAAACCCATATGTTTCCACCGAAAAACATTTCAGGGGATCACTTGCAACAGTTTGCCAACATTTTTGAGTGAATTGCAGAACGTCAGATTTTTAGCAGAAATTGTGACCGCGCGGCTTAGGGATTTTTTCAAAAAAAGTTGTTCAGACGTCAAGGGCTTATTCTGTTTCCGATGATAAAAACACATCTGTTTCCACCGAAAAACATTTCAGGGGATCACTTGCAACAGTTTGCCAACATTTTTGAGTGAATTGCAGAACGTCAGATTTTTAGCAGAAATTGTGACCGCGCGGCTTAGGGATTTTTTCAAAAAAAGTTGTTCAGACGTCAAGGGCTTATTCTGTTTCCGATGATAAAAACACATCTGTTTCCACCGAAAAACATTTCAGGGGATCACTTGCAACAGTTTGCCAACATTTTTGAGTGAATTGCAGAACGTCAGATTTTTAGCAGAAATTGTGACCGCGCGGCTTAGGGATTTTTTCAAAAAAAGTTGTTCAGACGTCGAGGGCTAATTCTGTTTCCGATGATAAAAACCCATCTGTTTCCACCGAAAAACATTTCAGGCGATCACTTGCAACAGTTGGCCAACTTTTTTGAGTGAATTGCAGAACGTCAGATTTTTAGCAGAAATTGTGACCGCGCGGCTTAGGGATTTTTTCAAAAAAAGTTGTTCAGACGTCGAGGGCTAATTCTGTTTCCGATGATCAAAACACATCTGTTTCCACCGAAAAACCTTTCAGGGGATCGTTTGCAACAGTTTGGCACCATTTTTGAGTGAATTGCAGAACGTCAGATTTTTAGCAGAAATTGTGACCGCGCGGCTTAGGGATTTTTTCAAAAAAATTGTTCAGACGTCGAGGGCTAATTCTGTTTCTGATGATAAAAACCCATCTGTTTCCACCGAAAAACATTTCAGGGGATCACTTGCAACAGTTGGCCAACATTTTTGAGTGAATTGCAGAACGTCAGATTTTTAGCAGAAATTGTGACCGCGCGGCTTAGGGATTTTATCAAAAAAAGTTGTGCAGACGTCGAGGGCTAATTCTGTTTCCGATGATAAAAACCCATCTGTTTCCACCGAAAAACATTTCAGGGGATCACTTGCAACAGTTTGCCAACATTTTTGAGTGAATTGCAGAACATCAGATTTTTCAAAAAAAGTTGTTCAGACGTCGAGGGCTAATTCTGTTTCCGATGATAAAAACCCATCTGTTTCCACTGAAAAACCTTTCAGGGGATCGTTTGCAACAGTTTGGCACCATTTTTGAGTGAACTGCAGAACGTCACATTTTTAGCAGAAATTGTGACCGCGCGGCTTAGGGATTTTTTCAAAAAAAGTTGTTCAGACGTCGAGGGCTAATTCTGTTTCCGATGATAAAAACCCATCTGTTTCCACCGAAAAACATTTCAGGGGATCACTTGCAACAGTTTGCCAACATTTTTGAGTGAATTGCAGAACATCAGATTTTTAGCAGAAATTGTGACCGCGCAGCTTAGGGATTTTTTCAAAAAAAGTTGTTCAAACGTCGAGGGCTAATTCTGTTTCCGATGATAAAAACCCATCTGTTTCCACCGAAAAACATTTCAGGGGATCACTTGCAACAGTTTGCCAACATTTTTGAGTGAATTGCAGAACATCAGATTTTTAGCAGAAATTGTGACCGCGCGGCTTAGGGATTTTTTCAAAAAAAGTTGTTCAGACGTTGAGGGCTAATTCTGTTTCCGATGATAAAAACACATCTGTTTCCACTGAAAAACCTTTCAAGGGACCGTTTGCAACAGTTTCGCACCATTTTTGAGTGAATTGCAGAACGTCAGATTTTTAGCAGAAATTGTGACCGCGCGGCTTAGGCTTTTTTTCAAAAAAAGTTGTTCAGACGTCAAGGGCTAATTCTGTTTCCGATGATAAAAACACATCTTTTTCCACTTAAAAACCTTTCAGGGGATCGTTTGCAACAGTTTGGCACCATTTTTGAGTGAATTGCAGAACGTCAGATTTTTAGCAGAAATTGTGACCGCGCGGCTTAGGGATTTTTTCAAAAAAAGTTGTTCAGACATCAAGGGCTAATTCTGTTTCCGATGATAAAAACACAACTTTTTCCACTTAAAAACCTTTCAGGGGATCGTTTGCAACAGTTTGGCACCATTTTTGAGTGAATTGCAGAACGTCAGATTTTTAGCAGAAATTGTGACCGCGCGGCTTAGGGATTTTTTCAAAAAAAGTTGTTCAGACGTCAAGGGCTAATTCTGTTTCCGATGATAAAAACACATCTTTTTCCACTTAAAAACCTTTCAGGGGATCGTTTGCAACAGTTTGGCACCATTTTTGAGTGAATTGCAGAACGTCAGATTTTTAGCAGAAATTGTGACCGCGCGGCTTAGACTTTTTTTCAAAAAAAGTTGTTCAGACGTCAAGGGCTAATTCTGTTTCCGATGATAAAAACCCATATGTTTCCACCGAAAAACATTTCAGGGGATCACTTGCAACAGTTTGCCAACATTTTTGAGTGAATTGCAGAACGTCAGATTTTTAGCAGAAATTGTGACCGCGCGGCTTAGGGATTTTTTCAAAAAAAGTTGTTCAGACGTCAAGGGCTTATTCTGTTTCCGATGATAAAAACACATCTGTTTCCACCGAAAAACATTTCAGGGGATCACTTGCAACAGTTTGCCAACATTTTTGAGTGAATTGCAGAACGTCAGATTTTTAGCAGAAATTGTGACCGCGCGGCTTAGGGATTTTTTCAAAAAAAGTTGTTCAGACGTCAAGGGCTTATTCTGTTTCCGATGATAAAAACACATCTGTTTCCACCGAAAAACATTTCAGGGGATCACTTGCAACAGTTTGCCAACATTTTTGAGTGAATTGCAGAACGTCAGATTTTTAGCAGAAATTGTGACCGCGCGGCTTAGGGATTTTTTCAAAAATAGTTGTTCAGACGTCGAGGGCTAATTCTGTTTCCGATGATAAAAACCCATCTGTTTCCACCGAAAAACATTTCAGGCGATCACTTGCAACAGTTGGCCAACTTTTTTGAGTGAATTGCAGAACGTCAGATTTTTAGCAGAAATTGTGACCGCGCGGCTTAGGGATTTTTTCAAAAAAAGTTGTTCAGACGTCGAGGGCTAATTCTGTTTCCGATGATCAAAACACATCTGTTTCCACCGAAAAACCTTTCAGGGGATCGTTTGCAACAGTTTGGCACCATTTTTGAGTGAATTGCAGAACGTCAGATTTTTAGCAGAAATTGTGACCGCACAGCTTAGGGATTTTTTCAAAAAAAGTTGTTCAGACGTCGAGGGATAATTCTGTTTCCCATGATAAAAACCCATCTGTTTCCACTGAAAAACATTTCAGGGAATCACTTGCAACAGTTTGCCAACATTTTTGAGTGAATTGCAGAACGTCAGATTTTTAGCAGAAATTGTGACCGCGCGGCTTAGGGATTTTTTCAAAAAAAGTTGTTCAGACGTCGAGGGCTAATTCTGTTTCCGATGATAAAAACACATCTGTTTCCACCGAGAAACCTTTCAGGGGATCGTTTGCAACAGTTTGGCACCATTTTTGAGTGAATTGCAGAACGTCAGATTTTTAGCAGAAATTGTGACCACGCGGCTTAGGCTTTTTTTCAAAAAAAGTTGTTCAGACGTCAAGGGCTAATTCTGTTTCCGATGATAAAAACCCATCTGTTTCCACAGAAAAACATTTTAGGGGATCACTTGCAACAGTTTGCCAACATTTTTGAGTGAATTGCAGAACGTCAGATTTTTAGCAGAAATTGTGACCGCGCGACTTAGGGATTTTTTCAAAAAAAGTTGTTCAGACGTCGAGGGCTAATTCTGTTTCCGATGATAAAAACACATCTGTTTCCACTGAAAAACCTTTCAAGGGATCGTTTGCAACAGTTTCGCACCATTTTTGAGTGAATTGCAGAACGTCAGATTTTTAGCAGAAATTGTGACCGCGCGGCTTAGGCTTTTTTTCAAAAAAAGTTCTTCAGACGTCAAGGGCTAATTCTGTTTCCGATGATAAAAACACATCTTTTTCCACTTAAAAACCTTTCAGGGGATCGTTTGCAACAGTTTGGCACCATTTTTGAGTGAATTGCAGAACGTCAGATTTTTAGCAGAAATTGTGACCGCGCGGCTTAGGCTTTTTTTCAAAAAAAGTTGTTCAGACGTCAAGGGCTAATTCTGTTTCCGATGATTAAAACACATCTTTTTCCACTTAAAAACCTTTCAGGGGATCGTTTGCAACAGTTTGGCACCATTTTTGAGTGAATTGCAGAACGTCAGATTTTTAGCAGAAATTGTGACCGCGCGCCTTAGGGATTTTTTCAAAAAAAGTTGTTCAGACGTCAAGGGCTAATTCTGTTTCCGATGATAAAAACACATCTTTTTCCACTTAAAAACCTTTCAGGGGATCGTTTGCAACAGTTTGGCACCATTTTTGAGTGAATTGCAGAACGTCAGATTTTTAGCAGAAATTGTGACCGCGCGGCTTAGACTTTTTTTCAAAAAAAGTTGTTCAGACGTCAAGGGCTAATTCTGTTTCCGATGATAAAAACACATCTGTTTCCACCGAAAAACCTTTCAGGGGATCGTTTGCAACAGTTTGGCACCATTTTTGAGTGAATTGCAGAACGTCAGATTTTTAGCAGAAATTGTGACCGCGCGGCTTAGGGATTTTTTCAAAAAAAGTTGTTCAGACGTCAAGGGCTTATTCTGTTTCCGATGATAAAAACACATCTGTTTCCACCGAAAAACATTTCAGGGGATCACTTGCAACAGTTTGCCAACATTTTTGAGTGAATTGCAGAACGTCAGATTTTTAGCAGAAATTGTGACCGCGCGGCTTAGGGATTTTTTCAAAAAAAGTTGTTCAGACGTCAAGGGCTTATTCTGTTTCCGATGATAAAAACACATCTGTTTCCACCGAAAAATATTTCAGGGGATCACTTGCAACAGTTTGCCAACATTTTTGAGTGAATTGCAGAACGTCAGATTTTTAGCAGAAATTGTGACCGCGCGGCTTAGGGATTTTTTCAAAAAAAGTTGTTCAGACGTCAAGGGCTAATTCTGTTTCCGATGATTAAAACACATCTTTTTCCACTTAAAAACCTTTCAGGGGATCGTTTGCAACAGTTTGGCACCATTTTTGAGTGAATTGCAGAACGTCAGATTTTTAGCAGAAATTGTGACCGCGCGCCTTAGGGATTTTTTCAAAAAAAGTTGTTCAGACGTCAAGGGCTAATTCTGTTTCCGATGATAAAAACACATCTTTTTCCACTTAAAAACCTTTCAGGGGATCGTTTGCAACAGTTTGCCAACATTTTTGAGTGAATTGCAGAACGTCAGATTTTTAGCAGAAATTGTGACCGCGCGGCTTAGACTTTTTTTCAAAAAAAGTTGTTCAGACGTCAAGGGCTAATTCTGTTTCCGATGATAAAAACCCATATGTTTCCACCGAAAAACATTTCAGGGGATCACTTGCAACAGTTTGCCAACATTTTTGAGTGAATTGCAGAACGTCAGATTTTTAGCAGAAATTGTGACCGCGCGGCTTAGGGATTTTTTCAAAAAAAGTTGTTCAGACGTCAAGGGCTTATTCTGTTTCCGATGATAAAAACACATCTGTTTCCACCGAAAAACATTTCAGGGGATCACTTGCAACAGTTTGCCAACATTTTTGAGTGAATTGCAGAACGTCAGATTTTTAGCAGAAATTGTGACCGCGCGGCTTAGGGATTTTTTCAAAAAAAGTTGTTCAGACGTCAAGGGCTTATTCTGTTTCCGATGATAAAAACACATCTGTTTCCACCGAAAAACATTTCAGGGGATCACTTGCAACAGTTTGCCAACATTTTTGAGTGAATTGCAGAACGTCAGATTTTTAGCAGAAATTGTGACCGCGCGGCTTAGGGATTTTTTCAAAAAAAGTTGTTCAGACGTCGAGGGCTAATTCTGTTTCCGATGATAAAAACCCATCTGTTTCCACCGAAAAACATTTCAGGCGATCACTTGCAACAGTTGGCCAACTTTTTTGAGTGAATTGCAGAACGTCAGATTTTTAGCAGAAATTGTGACCGCGCGGCTTAGGGATTTTTTCAAAAAAAGTTGTTCAGACGTCGAGGGCTAATTCTGTTTCCGATGATCAAAACACATCTGTTTCCACCGAAAAACCTTTCAGGGGATCGTTTGCAACAGTTTGGCACCATTTTTGAGTGAATTGCAGAACGTCAGATTTTTAGCAGAAATTGTGACCGCGCGGCTTAGGGATTTTTTCAAAAAAATTGTTCAGACGTCGAGGGCTAATTCTGTTTCTGATGATAAAAACCCATCTGTTTCCACCGAAAAACATTTCAGGGGATCACTTGCAACAGTTGGCCAACATTTTTGAGTGAATTGCAGAACGTCAGATTTTTAGCAGAAATTGTGACCGCGCGGCTTAGGGATTTTATCAAAAAAAGTTGTGCAGACGTCGAGGGCTAATTCTGTTTCCGATGATAAAAACCCATCTGTTTCCACCGAAAAACATTTCAGGGGATCACTTGCAACAGTTTGCCAACATTTTTGAGTGAATTGCAGAACATCAGATTTTTCAAAAAAAGTTGTTCAGACGTCGAGGGCTAATTCTGTTTCCGATGATAAAAACCCATCTGTTTCCACTGAAAAACCTTTCAGGGGATCGTTTGCAACAGTTTGGCACCATTTTTGAGTGAACTGCAGAACGTCACATTTTTAGCAGAAATTGTGACCGCGCGGCTTAGGGATTTTTTCAAAAAAAGTTGTTCAGACGTCGAGGGCTAATTCTGTTTCCGATGATAAAAACCCATCTGTTTCCACCGAAAAACATTTCAGGGGATCACTTGCAACAGTTTGCCAACATTTTTGAGTGAATTGCAGAACATCAGATTTTTAGCAGAAATTGTGACCGCGCAGCTTAGGGATTTTTTCAAAAAAAGTTGTTCAAACGTCGAGGGCTAATTCTGTTTCCGATGATAAAAACCCATCTGTTTCCACCGAAAAACATTTCAGGGGATCACTTGCAACAGTTTGCCAACATTTTTGAGTGAATTGCAGAACATCAGATTTTTAGCAGAAATTGTGACCGCGCGGCTTAGGGATTTTTTCAAAAAAAGTTGTTCAGACGTTGAGGGCTAATTCTGTTTCCGATGATAAAAACACATCTGTTTCCACTGAAAAACCTTTCAAGGGACCGTTTGCAACAGTTTCGCACCATTTTTGAGTGAATTGCAGAACGTCAGATTTTTAGCAGAAATTGTGACCGCGCGGCTTAGGCTTTTTTTCAAAAAAAGTTGTTCAGACGTCAAGGGCTAATTCTGTTTCCGATGATAAAAACACATCTTTTTCCACTTAAAAACCTTTCAGGGGATCGTTTGCAACAGTTTGGCACCATTTTTGAGTGAATTGCAGAACGTCAGATTTTTAGCAGAAATTGTGACCGCGCGGCTTAGGGATTTTTTCAAAAAAAGTTGTTCAGACATCAAGGGCTAATTCTGTTTCCGATGATAAAAACACAACTTTTTCCACTTAAAAACCTTTCAGGGGATCGTTTGCAACAGTTTGGCACCATTTTTGAGTGAATTGCAGAACGTCAGATTTTTAGCAGAAATTGTGACCGCGCGGCTTAGGCTTTTTTTCAAAAAAAGTTGTTCAGACGTCAAGGGCTAATTCTGTTTCCGATGATTAAAACACATCTTTTTCCACTTAAAAACCTTTCAGGGGATCGTTTGCAACAGTTTGGCACCATTTTTGAGTGAATTGCAGAACGTCAGATTTTTAGCAGAAATTGTGACCGCGCGCCTTAGGGATTTTTTCAAAAAAAGTTGTTCAGACGTCAAGGGCTAATTCTGTTTCCGATGATAAAAACACATCTTTTTCCACTTAAAAACCTTTCAGGGGATCGTTTGCAACAGTTTGGCACCATTTTTGAGTGAATTGCAGAACGTCAGATTTTTAGCAGAAATTGTGACCGCGCGGCTTAGACTTTTTTTCAAAAAAAGTTGTTCAGACGTCAAGGGCTAATTCTGTTTCCGATGATAAAAACCCATATGTTTCCACCGAAAAACATTTCAGGGGATCACTTGCAACAGTTTGCCAACATTTTTGAGTGAATTGCAGAACGTCAGATTTTTAGCAGAAATTGTGACCGCGCGGCTTAGGGATTTTTTCAAAAAAAGTTGTTCAGACGTCAAGGGCTTATTCTGTTTCCGATGATAAAAACACATCTGTTTCCACCGAAAAACATTTCAGGGGATCACTTGCAACAGTTTGCCAACATTTTTGAGTGAATTGCAGAACGTCAGATTTTTAGCAGAAATTGTGACCGCGCGGCTTAGGGATTTTTTCAAAAAAAGTTGTTCAGACGTCAAGGGCTTATTCTGTTTCCGATGATAAAAACACATCTGTTTCCACCGAAAAACATTTCAGGGGATCACTTGCAACAGTTTGCCAACATTTTTGAGTGAATTGCAGAACGTCAGATTTTTAGCAGAAATTGTGACCGCGCGGCTTAGGGATTTTTTCAAAAATAGTTGTTCAGACGTCGAGGGCTAATTCTGTTTCCGATGATAAAAACCCATCTGTTTCCACCGAAAAACATTTCAGGCGATCACTTGCAACAGTTGGCCAACTTTTTTGAGTGAATTGCAGAACGTCAGATTTTTAGCAGAAATTGTGACCGCGCGGCTTAGGGATTTTTTCAAAAAAAGTTGTTCAGACGTCGAGGGCTAATTCTGTTTCCGATGATCAAAACACATCTGTTTCCACCGAAAAACCTTTCAGGGGATCGTTTGCAACAGTTTGGCACCATTTTTGAGTGAATTGCAGAACGTCAGATTTTTAGCAGAAATTGTGACCGCACAGCTTAGGGATTTTTTCAAAAAAAGTTGTTCAGACGTCGAGGGATAATTCTGTTTCCCATGATAAAAACCCATCTGTTTCCACTGAAAAACATTTCAGGGAATCACTTGCAACAGTTTGCCAACATTTTTGAGTGAATTGCAGAACGTCAGATTTTTAGCAGAAATTGTGACCGCGCGGCTTAGGGATTTTTTCAAAAAAAGTTGTTCAGACGTCGAGGGCTAATTCTGTTTCCGATGATAAAAACACATCTTTTTCCACTTAAAAACCTTTCAGGGGATCGTTTGCAACAGTTTGGCACCATTTTTGAGTGAATTGCAGAACGTCAGATTTTTAGCAGAAATTGTGACCGCGCGGCTTAGGGATTTTTTCAAAAAAAGTTGTTCAGACATCAAGGGCTAATTCTGTTTCCGATGATAAAAACACAACTTTTTCCACTTAAAAACCTTTCAGGGGATCGTTTGCAACAGTTTGGCACCATTTTTGAGTGAATTGCAGAACGTCAGATTTTTAGCAGAAATTGTGACCGCGCGGCTTAGGCTTTTTTTCAAAAAAAGTTGTTCAGACGTCAAGGGCTAATTCTGTTTCCGATGATTAAAACACATCTTTTTCCACTTAAAAACCTTTCAGGGGATCGTTTGCAACAGTTTGGCACCATTTTTGAGTGAATTGCAGAACGTCAGATTTTTAGCAGAAATTGTGACCGCGCGCCTTAGGGATTTTTTCAAAAAAAGTTGTTCAGACGTCAAGGGCTAATTCTGTTTCCGATGATAAAAACACATCTTTTTCCACTTAAAAACCTTTCAGGGGATCGTTTGCAACAGTTTGGCACCATTTTTGAGTGAATTGCAGAACGTCAGATTTTTAGCAGAAATTGTGACCGCGCGGCTTAGACTTTTTTTCAAAAAAAGTTGTTCAGACGTCAAGGGCTAATTCTCTTTCCGATGATAAAAACCCATATGTTTCCACCGAAAAACATTTCAGGGGATCACTTGCAACAGTTTGCCAACATTTTTGAGTGAATTGCAGAACGTCAGATTTTTAGCAGAAATTGTGACCGCGCGGCTTAGGGATTTTTTCAAAAAAAGTTGTTCAGACGTCAAGGGCTTATTCTGTTTCCGATGATAAAAACACATCTGTTTCCACCGAAAAACATTTCAGGGGATCACTTGCAACAGTTTGCCAACATTTTTGAGTGAATTGCAGAACGTCAGATTTTTAGCAGAAATTGTGACCGCGCGCCTTAGGGATTTTTTCAAAAAAAGTTGTTCAGACGTCAAGGGCTTATTCTGTTTCCGATGATAAAAACACATCTGTTTCCACCGAAAAACATTTCAGGGGATCACTTGCAACAGTTTGCCAACATTTTTGAGTGAATTGCAGAACGTCAGATTTTTAGCAGAAATTGTGACCGCGCGGCTTAGGGATTTTTTCAAAAAAAGTTGTTCAGACGTCGAGGGCTAATTCTGTTTCCGATGATAAAAACCCATCTGTTTCCACCGAAAAACATTTCAGGCGATCACTTGCAACAGTTGGCCAACTTTTTTGAGTGAATTGCAGAACGTCAGATTTTTAGCAGAAATTGTGACCGCGCGGCTTAGGGATTTTTTCAAAAAAAGTTGTTCAGACGTCGAGGGCTAATTCTGTTTCCGATGATCAAAACACATCTGTTTCCACCGAAAAACCTTTCAGGGGATCGTTTGCAACAGTTTGGCACCATTTTTGAGTGAATTGCAGAACGTCAGATTTTTAGCAGAAATTGTGACCGCACAGCTTAGGGATTTTTTCAAAAAAAGTTGTTCAGACGTCGAGGGATAATTCTGTTTCCCATGATAAAAACCCATCTGTTTCCACTGAAAAACATTTCAGGGAATCACTTGCAACAGTTTGCCAACATTTTTGAGTGAATTGCAGAACGTCAGATTTTTAGCAGAAATTGTGACCGCGCGGCTTAGGGATTTTTTCAAAAAAAGTTGTTCAGACGTCGAGGGCTAATTCTGTTTCCGATGATAAAAACCCATCTGTTTCCACCGAAAAACATTTCAGGGGATCACTTGCAACACTTTGCCAACATTTTTGAGTGAATTGCAGAACGTCAGATTTTTAGCAAAAATTGTGACCGCGCGGCTTAGGGATTTTTTCAAAAAAATTGTTCAGACGTCGAGGGCTAATTCTGTTTCCGATGATAAAAACCCATCTGTTTCCACCGAAAAACATTTCAGGGGATCACTTGCAACAGTTGGCCAACATTTTTGAGTGAATTGCAGAACGTCAGATTTTTCAAAAAAAGTTGTTCAGACGTCGAGGGCTAATTCTGTTTCCGATGATAAAAACCCATCTGTTTCCACCGAAAAACCTTTCAGGGGATCGTTTGCAACAGTTTGGCAACATTTTTGAGTGAACTGCAGAACGTCAGATTTTTAGCAGAAATTGTGACCGCGCAGCTTAGGGATTTTTTCAAAAAAAGTTGTTCAGACTTCGAGGGCTAATTCTGTTTCCGATGATAAAAACACATCTGTTTCCACCGAAAAACATTTCAGGGGATCACTTGCAAGAGTTGGCCAACATTTTTGAGTGAATTGCAGA
This sequence comes from Podarcis bocagei, assembly GCF_964188305.1. NCBI lineage: Eukaryota > Metazoa > Chordata > Lepidosauria > Squamata > Lacertidae > Podarcis > Podarcis bocagei. The sequence continues at coordinate 738,995 of NW_027670335.1, forward strand.
ACGTCAGATTTTTAGCAGAAATTGTGACCGCGCGGCTTAAGGATTTTTTCAAAAAAAGTTGTTCAGACGTCGAGGGCTAATTCTGTTTCCGATGATAAAAAACCATCTGTTTCCACCTGAAAACATTTCAGGGAATCACTTGCAACACTTTGCCAACATTTTTGAGTGAATTGCAGAACGTCAGATTTTAAGAGAAATTGTGACCGCGCGGCTTAGGGATTTTTTCAAAAAAAGTTGTTCAGACCTCGAGGGCTAATTCTGTTTCCGATGATAAAAACACATCTGTTTCCACCGAAAAACCTTTCAGGGGATCGTTTTCAACAGTTTGGCACCATTTTTGAGTGAACTGCAGAACGTCAGATTTTTAGCAGAAATTGTGACCGCGCGGCTTAGGGATTTTTTCAAAAAAAGTTGTTCAGACGTCAAAGGCTAATTCTGTTTCCGATGATAAAAACACATAGGTTTCCACCGAAAAACCTTTCAGGGGATCACTTGCAACAGTTTGGCACCCTTTTTGAGTGAATTGCAGAACGTCAGATTTTTAGCAGAAATTGTGACCGCGCAGCTTAGGGATTTTTTCAAAAAAAGTTGTTCAGACGTCGAGGGCTAATTCTGTTTCCGATGATAAAAACCCATCTGTTTCCTGTCGGAGCCTGCCGTTACAAATGGTGCTTTTTAGGCATAAAATAAAGACACTGAGGCTAGTAATCTTTCCATGGATGGAGGCAGCTCAATATCAGACTTCACCTCTTCCTCCAATCCGTTTATTCTTATTACCCTTTGTTCCTCTCCAGCCGCATGGCTGCATTCCAATGTCTCACGTTACCTACATCCGGTCAAGGCTTTTACCCACCCACAAACCATATAGGGTTACATAGCCCAGAGGAGGGGGGAACATAACTCCATATGAGGTCATGCATTCCAATACATTGTAAAGCTCAGAGTGCTGGTCAGCCGAGGTCAGGGGGCACCCTGCAATATTACAAGCCTCTGCCGTGGCTATCTGTCTCCCACATGCCCTCTTTCTTTATTTTATTAATCAGACTCTTGTGAGAACGGAAGCGGGTCGCGGACTGGAGAACCATGCAGTACATATAGAGATTATAGAAAGAATACATTGTATACAGCAACACAAAATAATGCAAATAACTACAATAATGATCACTAAAATCAATAAATGTCGAAGCCAACTTCCATCCGGAAGCCAAGAATATAAGAATTCTGATTCCAAGCTGCATGGTAGCTTCTTTTCTAGTTTATTAGCAATGCACTGTTGTCACTTAGATAGCACTGAGGTTGGTCATTGTATGTTCCTGTAAGAGAACAAGAGCTATTAAAAGTGAAATTCAATGTATATTGACAGTTTGGATATATGCCCCATGATTCTTTCCCCTCCTTAATTTGAAAATAAATGGGTGCAGGCTCATGGAGGGTCAAGTGTACTGGGGGCCAAAAAGTTTGCTTAGGGGATATAATATTAGTAAATTGAAAAGATCCATTGACAGGCACGCCATGAAGCATTATGCCTGAATGACTGGCAAAGGGCGGCATGTGCATACATAACCAACATTTAGAAGCATGCAATAAACTGGTAAACTTAATCATATCTTGTACAAAAATATTATTCCTCCATATCTTATGATAATTTTCACCCCTAAAAGTCTTATTCAACAATGCTGTTCTTATAGTTCGAGAGTGGCTGAGCCGTGGATACTGCCAGCCAGAGTAGGATTCAGGTGACAGCTGCTTGCCAGCCGATAAGGTGAAATATGGTGGCTGCAACTGGATTGTGTCGTCTGCTTCTCTTCCTTGTATAATGGCGCAGCAAAGGATGGCAAGGCAAATGGTTAGGAAGGCACTTCTGTAGTTGAAGGGACTCGCCATGGCCGCACGCATCGAGCTGGAACCCACAAAGGCTTGTCCTCGACGTCCACTGCCGCGTACCCTCGTCCCCACGTGATCAGCGGAACAGGTCCATGCCACGCGGGATCAGGCAAGCGTCGGTACACCACCAAGGGGCGGGGGAGTGCCTCCTCCTTCCTAAAATGCAATTCCGCGGGAGTATGGGTCCTATTATGTGGATATAAAGGGATGGTTAGGTACAAAAAGAACTTGGTGAACAGCCGAAGGGATATCTGCTGTTGGTATGCTTCGGCCGCCAAGCTATTTAAGCAATAGTGTTTTGAACGTCAGGTGTGCTCTTTCCACTATAGCTTGACCTGTGGAGTTAAAGGGTATGCCATGAGTTAATTTCACATTCCACAACATACAAAATTCTGAAAATGTTTTAGAAATATATGCTGGACCATTATCAGTTTTGATACGCGCATGTTTACCCATGACTGAGAAACAGCGGATAGTGTGCTGAATGACATGCTATAGTATAGGATCAGAAAAGAGAGAAAAGGTAGAAATGTTCTTCAATGCTGCATCTGCTCTTGCATTGCCCTCTGCTAAATACCCTGGGTGCAATGTGTGGGAGCGAAGATGTGCAACATAATAAGGGAAATCTCTATGCTGAAGTAAGGCCTGCAGGGTAAGAAACAAGGAAAACAAGTCAGAATCCAAGGAAGGAGTTATATAAGATATTGGTAAAATAGCAAAAAGGCGATATACATACTGAGTATCCACAATAAGATTGAAAGGTTGAGTAGGAAAGGATTGAAAGGCAAGAATCACAGCCGCTAGCTCGGCTCGCTGGGCAGAGGACTGTGGAGGGGTAAATAAGCATTTCCATTTTCCTCCCTCCTCCCATGTCACCACCCCCCTACTTTTCGTTCCATCCGTGAAGAGGGTTAGTGCAGAGGGGAGAGGTGTGAGAGACAAGGAGGTAGCCAAAACATAGGTGACCTGTGCCAGAAATGTCAAACGGTCATCCTTTGGAGGATTAAAAATGATGACACCTATAAAATCGGCCAAAGCAATTTGCACGGCAGCATTTGTGATCAATAAATGCTGCTGTTCAGTCTGTGAAAAAGGCAAATAAATCGATGCAACATCAAAACCGCTCAAAGCTATTGCTCGTGAACGTCCTTTGATAACAATGTCTGATGTGGATTCAATTACTGAATAAATGTTCTTCGGAGGGGTATGAGGTAAATGTAACCATTCTATAATGCAGATAGTCTTCTTCTTGTCCGTCTGAGCATATAAAATTCCTGTTGGCAACAATGGTGTAGCAAATACGGCCAGGTGCAGCTCGTGTGCAGAGGCCTCTGTGATCCTGTCCACGAGAACAGATCGCAGGTGCTGATTAACAGTTTGTAATGCAGTGATCATTGTCGAAGTGACCTGGATTACATCTGCTGGATCCTTGTGTCCTGCGAGCGCTGAAAACAATGGTGATAATGTGCTGGTAGGTAATGCAAGGAAGGAGCGAGCCCAATTCAAATGCCCAAGAAGTTGTTGTAATTGCACAAGCTTCATGTTTGAAGGGATAGTCAGTTGGGGAACAATAGGCAGCGCTGCTTGTGCAGAGACTTTATGTCCCAAGTAGGTGGCAGGCAACGTCAATTGAATTTTTTCCGGCGCTATACAGAGTCCCGCTTCCGCTAATGTGGCAGAAAGTTCTTGAAAAATGCCAGGCGGGAGTTCCTTAGCAGCGATTAAAATGTCATCCATGAAATGATAGCACAAAAGCTCTGGGTAGCGCCTGCGGAAAGGTTTCAATGCTTCACTCACAAAATGTTGACAAAGTGTAGGGGAGTTCCGCATGCCTTGAGGCAGGACAACCCACTGATATCTCTGGGTGGGTTGAGAATTGTTATATACTGGCAATGTAAAGGCAAACCGTTCCCTGTCTGCTGGATCCAGTGGGATAGAAAAAAACCAGTCCTTTAAATCAAGTACAGCCAACTGATATTCTCGTGGGAGCATATTTGGATTAGGCATGCCAGGTTGTAAAGTTCCCATTGGCTGTATCTGTTGATTAATTTTCCGCATATCCTGTAAAAGACGCCATTTGCCTGATTTTTTCTTAATAACGAAAATTGGGGAGTTCCAAGGAGATGAGGACGGTTCAATGTGGCCAAGGGTCAATTGTTCAGAAATAAGCTGGGCCGCTGCTGCTAATTTTTCTTTTGGTAGAGGCCATTGTTCCACCCATACTGGGGTAGAGGTGATCCATCGTAACGGCAGTGCGGTGCGTGGAAGTGCAGGGGCGGCCCTTAGAATAAATTTGACTCCAATTTGGTGTCTGCAATAGCCAAAATATCGCGCCCCCATAAGGAGACTGGAATTTCCATTATTAATGGATAGAGGGTGATCTGCACCCCGCTATCGCTTTGGATGAGTATTGGGTGGAGACTGCGCCGTGCCTGTGATTCACCTCCCACACCAATAACTTGTGAGGCTGGACAGGTGGGCCAACTGGATGGCCAAGCAGATTTTGCCACGACTGTTACATCCGCCCCTGTGTCCAGAACTCCCACAATGTGTCGACCTCCCACTGTCAGAGACACAGAAGGGCGCGAGGCTGTAATGTTCATGGCTGCTGCAATTAGGGGCAGTTGTTCGGATGGGGGGAAAATAATAATCTTCGCCACTGAAGTATTTGATTGTATTCTGCATGGACGATCCGCATATAGCGTGATCTCAGGGAAATTCACATATGGTCCGTGTGTTAGCATCGGTACCGCATGAATTCCTGTTGCTTGTGCAGATAATAAAGGCAATACAAGACAAGTGGCATGATTGTCTAACCCTGCTTCAGTGAGAACATGAGTCTTTAAAGGGCAGAAAGGCAAATGGAATTCCACGTCCTGAGTCAGGCGAAGTTGTGGTGCTGTTTCTCTGGACTCTGGGGGGTCCCCTATTGATTTGTCTGGGCCCGGGGTGGGCCCTGCTGCCAGTTTCCCTGCTGTTGTCCTTGCTGATTTTGGGCAGTGTGCTGACCCTGCTGTTGGTTTTGAGGAAGCGATCTGCATTGGTTGGCCCAATGAAAGCCTTTTCTGCAGATTGGACATTTGGTAGAAGGACGCTTAGGCTGTTGCGTGGATCTACATTGTGCCTTAAAGTGTCCTGGTTTGCCACACTGGAAACAATTTTTATCGATGGCTACAGGCTGGTTTTTATTTAGCGCTGCTGCCAGCAAATGGGCCTTATGAGTAGCTGTACCAACAGACTGACAAATGCGAAGCATGGCTGCTGTGTCTGTGGCAGGATTGTGTATTATCGGTCTTAAAGCAACCTTACAATCCTCATTAGCATTTTCATAGGCCAATTGTTTGATAATAATTTGTTTGGCTTCAGGATTTTCAATTTGGCGACTCACTGCTGTAATCAGCCTGTCCATAAAGGAAGAATATGATTCTCTAGGTTCTTGTCTGATTGAACCCCACCTCGACTGGATACTGGTGGGTTCTGGAATTTTTCTCATTGCTTGTTGAGCAGCAAGAGCAGTATCCCTCAATAAAATCTGCAGCAGTGTGGCTTGTACTGAAGCCTGAGCAAAGGGCCCACGCCCCATCATAGCATCCATCACATCTGCGAGGGTAATATTAGGATTATTCCCTCTTGCTTGTTGCAGTAAAGCAGGAGCATAACCACGACAGGCGATTTCCCATTCATGAGCAAATAATACACCAGCTGATGGAGGTAAAACTGTACGTGCCAAAAGCTTGATGTCATCTGGCACCAACAGCTGGGCTAATGTGGCTTCCAAAAGCGCCTGTGTGAATGGTGCTTGCAGTCCATTTGTCCTGACTGACAATTGGAGCTCTTTCAAAATTTTAAAGTCAAAAGGTTGGTGCTGGGCTTGAGTTCCTGCTGGAGCACCAGCAGGGGGCACAATAACAGGGAATGCCATGGTATCCTGAGATAAGGAACAGGCAAGGGCTGCACGTTGAAAATGGGTACCTGCCCCTGCCTCTGAAAGATTTGGATTATTTCCAGCCAGACCACGGTATTTTTGCAGGATTGGGTCCTCTGGTGAGGAACTGCAGTCCAGAGGCTTGGGGCCTGGAGTTTCTGCTGGCAGGGCAAGGATTGGAACAAACTCTAACACAGCAGGCTGGATTAAAGAAGCTGAAGGTTGTGCTGGCAATGCAGCCAGGGAGATATTTTTTGGTGATAAAGAGCCCATAGCGTATTGAACCTTGCACCATGCATTTAAAATCCGAGTACTGATGCTGGGGAGCTCATGAAAATGTTCACCAATCTTGTCCCAAAGTTTTACTTCACATGTTCCATTCAAAGGGAACCAGGGATAATGTTCATCAATAGCCAGAATGAGCTGTATCAAATCACCCTCTGGAACTTCCAATTTGTTGGAGGAGAGGAGAAATTTTAAGTCTTTTAAAAAGTTCTGTTGGAGATTAGACAAAGAGGAACCCATTCTAAAATAAGATAAAAAAGAGAATCGAACTCACCGGGATCTTTTTTAAAGATGTAAAGCGCTTTGCAATCCTTGCCGGACGTAGTGAGTCGATGATAACCACTGCTTGGATCGAAAATCCTCTCACAGTTTCTTTTAAAATCCTCTTAGTCTGCCTCAGACTGTTTTCTTCAAGTTTGCCTCTTTTCTTTAAGTTGCCTCACACTTTTAAGTTTGCCTCACACATTTAAGTTTGCCGCACACGGGGCACCACTTGTCGGAGCCTGCCGTTACAAATGGTGCTTTTTAGGCATAAAATAAAGACACTGAGGCTAGTAATCTTTCCATGGATGGAGGCAGCTCAATATCAGACTTCACCTCTTCCTCCAGTCCGTTTATTCTTATTACCCTTTGTTCCTCTCCAGCCGCATGGCTGCATTCCAATGTCTCACGTTACCTACATCTGGTCAAGGCTTTTACCCACCCACAAACCATATAGGGTTACATAGCCCAGAGGAGGGGGGAACATAACTCCATATGAGGTCATGCATTCCAATACATTGTAAAGCTCAGAGTGCTGGTCAGCCGAGGTCAGGGGGCACCCTGCAATATTACAAGCCTCTGCCGTGGCTATCTGACTCCCACAGTTTCCACCGAAAAACATTTCAGGGGATCACTTGCAACAGTTTGCCAACATTTTTGAGTGAATTGCAGAACATCAGATTTTTAGCAGAAATTGTGACCGCGCAGCTTAGGGATTTTTTCAAAAAAAGTTGTTCAGAGGTCAAGGGCTAATTCTGTTTCCTATGATAAAAACACATCTCTTTCCACCGAAAAACCTTTCAGGGGATCATTTGCAACAGTTTGGCACCATTTTTGAGTGAATTGCAGAAGGTCAGATTTTTAGCAGAAATTGTGACCGCACGGCTTAGGGATTTTTTCAAAAAAAGTTGTTCAGACGTCGAGGGCTAATTCTGTTTCCGATGATAAAAACCCATCTGTTTCCACCTGAAAACATTTCAGGGGATCACTAGCAACACTTTGCCAACATTTTTGAGTGAATTGCAGAACGTCAGATTTTTAGCAGAAATTGTGACCGCGCGGCTTAAGGATTTTTTCAAAAAAAGTTGTTCAGACGTCGAGGGCTAATTCTGTTTCCGATGATAAAAACCCATCTGTTTCCACCGAAAAACCTTTCAGGGGATTGTTTGCAACAGTTTGGCACCATTTTTGAGTGAACTGCAGAACGTCAGATTTTTAGCAGAAATTGTGACCGCGCGGCTTAGGGATTTTTTCAAAAAAAGTTGTTCTGACGTCAAGGGCTAATTCTGTTTCCGATGATAAAAACACATAGGTTTCCACCCAAAAACCTTTCAGAGGATCGTTTGCAACAGTTTGGCACCATTTTTGAGTGAATTGCAGAACGTCAGATTTTTAGCAGAAATTGTGACCGCGCAGCTTAGGGATTTTTTTCAAAAAAAGTTGTTCAGACGTCGAGGGCTAATTCTGTTTCCGATGATAAGAACCCATCTGTTTCCACTGAAAAACATTTCAGGGGATCACTTGCAACAGTTTGCCAACATTTTTGAGTGAATTGCAGAACGTCAGATTTTTAGCAGAAAATGTGACCGTGCGGCTTAGGGATTTTTTCAAAAAAAGTTGTTCAAACGTCGAGGGCTAATTCTGTTTCCGATGATAAAAACCCATCTGTTTCCACCGAAAAACATTTCAGGGGATCACTTGCAACAGTTGGCCAACATTTTTGAGTGAATTGCAGAACGTCAGATTTTTAGCAGAAATTGTGACCGCGCGGCTTAAGGATTTTTTCAAAAAAAGTTGTTCAGACGTCGAGGGCTAATTCTGTTTCCGATGATAAAAACACATCTGTTTCCACCGAAAAACCTTTCAGGGGATCGTTTGCAACAGTTTGGCACCATTTTTGAGTGAATTGCAAAACGTCAGATTTTTAGCAGAAATTGTGACCGCGCAGCTTAGGGATTTTTTCAAAAAAAGTTGTTCAGACGTCGAGGGCTAATTCTGTTTCCGATGATAAAAACACATCTGTTTCCACCGAAAAACATTTCAGGGAATCACTTGCGACAGTTTGGCACCATTTTTGAGTGAATTGCAAAACGTCAGATTTTTAGCAGAAATTGTGACCGCGCAGCTTAGGGATTTTTTCAAAAAAAGTTGTTCAGACGTCGAGGGCTAATTCTGTTTCCGATGATAAAAACACATCTGTTTCCACCGAAAAACATTTCAGGGGATCACTTGCGATAGTTGGCCAACATTTTTGAGTGAATTGCAGAACGTCAGATTTTTAGCAGAAATTGTGACCGCGCGGCTTAGGGATTTTTTCAAAAAAAGTTGTTCAGACGTCGAGGGCTAATTCTGTTTCCGACGATAAAAACCCATCTGTTTCCACCGAAAAACATATCAGGGGATCACTTGCAACAGTTGGCCAACATTTTTGAGTGAATTGCAGAACGTCAGATTTTTAGCAGAAATGGTGACCGCGCGGCTTAGGGATTTTTTCAAAAAAAGTTGTTCAGAGGTCAAGGGCTAATTCTGTTTCCGATGATAAAAACCCATCTGTTTCCACCGAAAAACATTTCAGGGGATCACTTGCAACAGTTGGCCAACATTTTTGAGTGAATTGCAGAACGTCAGATTTTTAGCAGAAATGGTGACCGCGCGGCTTAGGGATTTTTTCAAAAAAAGTTGTTCAGACGTCGGGGGCGAATTCTGTTTCCGATGATAAAAACCCATCTGTTTCCACCGAAAAACATTTCAGGGGATCACTTGCAACAGTTTGCCAACATTTTTGAGTGAATTGCAGAACGTCAGATTTTTCAAAAAAAGTTGTTCAGACGTCGAGGGCTAATTCTGTTTCCGATGATAAAAACCCATCTGTTTCCACCGAAAAACCTTTCAGGGGATCGTTTGCAACAGTTTGGCACCATTTTTGAGTGAACTGCAGAACGTCAGATTTTTAGCAGAAATGGTGACCGCGCGGCTTAGGGATTTTTTCAAAAAAAGTTGTTCAGACGTCAAGGGCTAATTCTGTTTCCGATGATAAAAACACATCTGTTTCCACCGAAAAACCTTTCAGGGGATCACTTGCAACAGTTGGCCAACATTTTTGAGTGAATTGCAGAACGTCAGATTTTTAGCAGAAATTGTGACTGCGCGGCTTAGGGATTTTTTCAAAAAAAGTTGTTAAGACGTCGAGGGCTAATTCTGTTTCCGATGATAAAAACACATAGGTTTCCACCGAAAAAGCTTTCAGGGGATCGTTTGCAACAGTTTGGCACCATTTTTGAGTGAATTGCAGAACGTCAGATTTTTAGCAGAAATTGTGACCGCGCGGCTTAGGGATTTTTTCAAAAAAAGTTGTTCAGACGTCGAGGGCTAATTCTGTTTCCGATGATAAAAACCCATCTGTTTCTACCGAAAAACATTTCAGGGGATCACTTGCAACAGTTTGCCAACATTTTTGAGTGAATTGCAGAACGTCAGATTTTTAGCAGAAATTGTGACCACGCGGCTTAGGGATTTTTTCAAAAAAAGTTGTTCAGACGTCGAGGGCTAATTCTGTTTCCGATGATAAAAACACATCTGTTTCCTCCCAAAAACCTTTCAAGGGATCGTTTTCAACAGTTTGGCACCATTTTTGAGTGAATTGCAGAACGTCAGATTTTTAGCAGAAATTGTGACCGCGCGGCTTAGGGATTTTTTCAAAAAAAGTTGTTCAGACGTCGATGGCTAATTCTGTTTCCGATGATAAAAACCCATCTGTTTCCACCGAAAAACATTTCAGGGGATCACTTGCAACAGTTTGCCAACTTTTTTGAGTGAATTGCAGAACGTCAGATTTTTAGCAGAAATTGTGACCGCGCGGCTTAGGGATTTCTTCAAAAAAAGTTGTTCAGACGTCGAGGGCTAATTCTGTTTCCGATGATAAAAACACATAGGTTTCCACCGAAAAACCTTTCAGGGGATCGTTTGCAACAGTTTGGCACCATTTTTGAGTGAATTGCAGAACGTCAGATTTTTAGCAGAAATTGTGACCGCGCGGCTTAGGGATTTTTTCAAAAATAGTTGTTCAGACGTCGAGGGCTAATTCTGTTTCCGATGATAAAAACACATAGGTTTCCACCGAAAAACCTTTCAGGGGATCGTTTGCAACAGTTTGGCAGCATTTTTGAGTGAATTGCAGAACGTCGGATTTTTAGCAGAAATTGTGACTGCGCGGCTTAGGGATTTTTTCAAAAAAAGTTGTTCAGACGTCAAGGGCTAATTCTGTTTCCGATGATAAAAACCCATCTGTTTCCACCGAAAAACATTTCAGGGGATCACTTGCAACAGTTGGCCAACATTTTTGAGTGGATTGCAGAACGTCAGATTTTTAGCAGAAATGGTGACCGCGCGGCTTAGGGATTTTTTCAAAAAAAGTTGTTCAGACGTCGAGGGCTAATTCTGTTTCCGACGATAAAAACCCATCTGTTTCCACCGAAAACCATTTCAGGGGATCACTTGCAACAGTTGGCCAACATTTTTGAGTGAATTGCAGAACGTCAGATTTTTAGCAGAAATGGTGACCGCGCGGCTTAGGGATTTTTTCAAAAAAAGTTGTTCAGACGTCGGGGGCGAATTCTGTTTCCGATGATAAAAACCCATCTGTTTCCACCGAAAAACATTTCAGGGGATCACTTACAACAGTTTGGCAGCATTTTTGAGTGAATTGCAGAACGTCGGATTTTTAGCAGAAATTGTGACTGCGCGGCTTAGGGATTTTTTCAAAAAAAGTTGTTCAGACGTCAAGGGCTAATTCTGTTTCCGATGATAAAAACACATCTGTTTCCACCGAAAAACATTTCAGGGGATCACTTGCAACAGTTTGCCAACATTTTTGAGTGAATTGCAGAACGTCAGATTTTTAGCAGAAATTGTGACCGCGCGGCTTAGGGATTTTTTCAAAAAAAGTTGTTCAGACGTCGAGGGCTAATTCTGTTTCCGATGATAAAAACACATCAGTTTCCACCGAAAAACATTTCAGGGGATCACTTGCAACAGTTTGCCAACATTTTTGAGTGAATTGTAGAACGTCAGATTTTTAGCAGAAATTGTGACCGCGCGGCTTAGGGATTTTTTCAAAAAAAAGTTGTTCAGACGTCGAGGGCTAATTCTGTTTCCGATGATAAAAACCCATCTGTTTCCACCGAAAAACATTTCAGGGGATCACTTGCAACAGTTTGCCAATTTTTTTGAGTGAATTGCAGAACGTCAGATTTTTAGCAGAAATTGTGACCGCGCGGCTTAGGGATTTTTTCAAAAAAAGTTGTTCAGACGTCGAGGGCTAATTCTGTTTCCGATGATAAAAACCCATCTGTTTCTACAGAAAAACATTTCAGGGGATCACTTGCAACAGTTTGCCAACATTTTTGAGTGAATTGGAGAACGTCAGATTTTTAGCAGAAATTGTGACCGCGCGGCTTAGGGATTTTTTCAAAAAAAGTTGTTCAGACGTCGAGGGCTAATTCTGTTTCCGATGATAAAAACCCATCTGTTTCCACCGAAAAACATTTCAGGAGATCACTTGCAACAGTTTGCCAACTTTTTTGAGTGAATTGCAGAACGTCAGATTTTTAGCAGAAATTGTGACCGCGCGGCTTAGGGATTTTTTCAAAAATAGTTGTTCAGACGTCGAGGGCTAATTCTGTCTCCGATGGTAAAAACCCATATGTTTCCACCGAAAAACCTTTCAGGGGATCACTTGCAACAGTTTGCCAACATTTTTGAGTGAATTGCAGAACGTCAGATTTTTAGCAGAAATTGTGACCGCGCGGTTTAGGGATTTTTTCAAAAAAAGTTGTTCAGACCTCGAGGGCTATTTCTGTTTCCGATGATAAAAACCCATCTGTTTCCACCGAAAAACATTTCAGGGGATCACTTGCAACAGTTTGCCAACATTTTTGAGTGAATTGCAGAACGCCAGATTTTTAGCAGAAATTGTGACCGCGCGGCTTAGGGATTTTTTCAAAAAAAGTTGTTCAGACGTCGAGGGCTAATTCTGTGTCCAATGATAAAAACCCATCTGTTTCCACCGAAAAACATTTCAGGGGATCACTTGCAACAGTTTGCCAACATTTTTGAGTGAATTGCAGAACGTCAGATTTTTAGCAGAAATTGTGACCGCGCGGCTTAGGAATTTTTTCAAAAAAAGTTGTTCAGACGTCGAGGGTTAATTCTGTTTCTGATGATAAAAACCCATCTGTTTCCACCGAAAAACATTTCAGGGGATAACTTGCAACAGTTTGCCAACATTTTTGAGTGAATTGCAGAACGTCAGATTTTTAGCAGAAATTGTGACCGCGCTGCTGAGGAATTTTTTCAAAAAAAGTTGTTCAGACGTCGAGGGTTAATTCTGTTTCCGATGATAAAAACCCATCTGTTTCCACCAAAAAACATTTCAGGGGATCACTTGCAACAGTTTGCCAACTTTTTTGAGTGAATTGCAGAACGTCAGATTTTTAGCAGAAATTGTGACTGCGCGGCTTAGGGATTTTTTCAAAAAAAGTTGTTCAGACGTCAAGGGCTAATTCTGTTTCCGATGATAAAAACACATAGGTTTCCACTGAAAAACCTTTCAGGGGATCGTTTGCAACAGTTTGGCACCATTTTTGAGTGAATTGCAGAACGTCAGATTTTTAGCAGAAATTGTGACCGCGCGGCTTAGGGATTTTTTCAAAAAAGGTTGTTCAGACGTCGAGGGCTAATTCTGTTTCCGATGATAAAAACCCATCTGTTTCCACCGAAAAACATTTCAGGGGATCACTTGCAACAGTTTGCCAACATTTTTGAGTGAATTGCAGAACGTCAGATTTTTAGCAGAAATTGTGACCGCGCGGCTTAGGGATTTTTTCAAAAAAGGTTGTTCAGACGTCGAGGGCTAATTCTGTTTCCGATGATAAAAACCCATCTGTTTCCACCGAAAAACATTTCAGGGGATCACTTGCAACAGTTTGCCCAATTTTTTGAGTGAATTGCAGAACGTCAGATTTTTAGCAGAAATTGTGACCGCGCGGCTTAGGGATTTTTTCAAAAAAGGTTGTTCAGATGTCGAGGGCTAATTCTGTTTCCGATGATAAAAACACATCTGTTTCCACCGAAAAACCTTTCAGGGGATCGTTTGCATCAGTTTGGCACCATTTTTGAGTGAATTGCAGAACGTCAGATTTTTAGCAGAAATTGTGACCGCGCGGCTTAGGGATTTTTTCAAAAAAAGTTGTTCAGACGTCGAGGGCTAATTCTGTCTCCGATGGTAAAAACCCATATGTTTCCACCGAAAAACATTTCAGGGGATCACTTGCAACAGTTTGCCAACATTTTTGAGTGAATTGCAGAACGTCAGATTTTTAGCAGAAATTGTGACTGCGCGGCTTAGGGATTTTTTCAAAAAAAGTTGTTCAGACGTCGAGGGCTAATTCTGTTTCCGAAGATAAAAACCCATCTGTTTCCACCGAAAAACATTTCAGGGGATCACTTGCAACAGTTTGCCAAATTTTTTGAGTGAATTGCAGAACGTCAGATTTTTAGCAGAAATTGTGACCGCGCGGCTTAGGGATTTTTTCAAAAAAAGTTGTTCAGACGTCGAGGACTAATTCTGTTTCCGATGATAAAAACCCATCTGTTTCTACCGAAAAACATTTCAGGGGATCACTTGCAACAGTTTGCCAACATTTTTGAGTGAATTGGAGAACGTCAGATTTTTAGCAGAAATTGTGACCGCGCGGTTTAGGGATTTTTTCAAAAAAAGTTGTTCAGACCTCGAGGGCTATTTCTGTTTCCGATGATAAAAACCCATCTGTTTCCACCGAAAAACATTTCAGGGGATCACTTGCAACAGTTTGCCAACATTTTTGAGTGAATTGCAGAACGTCAGATTTTTAGCAGAAATTGTGACCGCGCGGCTTAGGGATTTTTTCAAAAAAAGTTGTTCAGACGTCGAGGGCTAATTCTGTTTCCGATGATAAAAACCCATATGTTTCCACCGAAAAACATTTCAGGGGATCACTTGCAACAGTTTGCCAACATTTTTGAGTGAATTGCAGAACGTCAGATTTTTAGCAGAAATTGTGACCGCGCGGCTTAGGAATTTTTTCAAAAAAAGTTGTTCAGACGTCGATGGTTAATTCTGTTTCTGATGATAAAAACCCATCTGTTTCCACCGAAAAACATTTCAGGGGATAACTTGCAACAGTTTGCCAACATTTTTGAGTGAATTGCAGAACGTCAGATTTTTAGCAGAAATTGTGACCGCGCGGCTGAGGAATTTTTTCAAAAAAAGTTGTTCAGACGTCGAGGGTTAATTCTGTTTCCGATGATAAAAACCCATCTGTTTCCACCGAAAAACATTTCAGGGGATCACTTGCAACAGTTTGCCAACATTTTTGAGTGAATTGCAGAACGTCAGATTTTTAGCAGAAATTGTGACCGCGCGGCTTAGGGATTATTTCAAAAAAAGTTGTTCAGACATCGAGGGCTAATTCTGTTTCCGATGATAAAAACCCATCTGTTTCCACCGAAAAACATTTCAGGGGATCACTTGCAACAGTTTGCCAACTTTTTTGAGTGAATTGCAGAACGTCAGATATTTAGCAGAAATTGTGACCGCGCGGCTTAAGGATTTTTTCAAAAAAAGTTGTTCAGACGTCGAGGGCTAATTCCGTTTCCAATGATAAAAACACATCTGTTTCCACCGAAAAACCTTTCAGGGGATCGTTTTCAACAGTTTGGCACCATTTTTGAGAGAATTGCAGAATGTCAGATATTTAGCAGAAATTGTGACCGCGGGGCTTAGGGATTTTTTCAAAAAAAGTTGTTCAGACGTCGAGGGTTAATTCTGTTTCCGATGATAAAAACACATCTGTTTCCACCAAAAAACATTTCAGGGGATCACTTGCAACAGTTTGCCAACATTTTTGAGTGAATTGGAGAACGTCAGATTTTTAGCAGAAATTGTGACCGCGCGGTTTAGGGATTTTTTCAAAAAAAGTTGTTCAGACCTCGAGGGCTATTTCTGTTTCCGATGATAAAAACCCATCTGTTTCCACCGAAAAACATTTCAGGGGATCACTTGCAACAGTTTGCCAACATTTTTGAGTGAATTGCAGAACGTCAGATTTTTAGCAGAAATTGTGACCGCGCGGCTTAGGAATTTTTTCAAAAAAAGTTGTTCAGACGTCGAGGGTTAATTCTGTTTCTGATGATAAAAACCCATCTGTTTCCACCGAAAAACATTTCAGGGGATCACTTGCAACAGTTTGCCAACATTTTTGAGTGAATTGCAGAACGTCAGATTTTTAGCAGAAATTGTGACCGCGCGGCTGAGGAATTTTTTCAAAAAAAGTTGTTCAGACGTCGAGGGTTAATTCTGTTTCCGATGATAAAAACCCATCTGTTTCCACCAAAAAACATTTCAGGGGATCACTTGCAACAGTTTGCCAACATTTTTGAGTGAATTGGAGAACGTCAGATTTTTAGCAGAAATTGTGACCGCGCGGTTTAGGGATTTTTTCAAAAAAAGTTGTTCAGACCTCGAGGGCTATTTCTGTTTCCGATGATAAAAACCCATCTGTTTCCACCGAAAAACATTTCAGGGGATCACTTGCAACAGTTTGCCAACATTTTTGAGTGAATTGCAGAACGCCAGATTTTTAGCAGAAATTGTGACCGCGCGGCTTAGGGATTTTTTCAAAAAAAGTTGTTCAGACGTCGAGGGCTAATTCTGTGTCCAATGATAAAAACCCATCTGTTTCCACCGAAAAACATTTCAGGGGATCACTTGCAACAGTTTGCCAACATTTTTGAGTTAATTGCAGAACGTCAGATTTTTAGCAGAAATTGTGACCGCGCGGCTTAGGGATTATTTCAAAAAAAGTTGTTCAGACATCGAGGGCTAATTCTGTTTCCGATGATAAAAACCCATCTGTTTCCACCGAAAAACATTTCAGGGGATCACTTGCAACAGTTTGCCAACTTTTTTGAGTGAATTGCAGAACGTCAGATATTTAGCAGAAATTGTGACCGCGCGGCTTAAGGATTTTTTCAAAAAAAGTTGTTCAGACGTCGAGGGCTAATTCCGTTTCCAATGATAAAAACACATCTGTTTCCACCGAAAAACCTTTCAGGGGATCGTTTTCAACAGTTTGGCACCATTTTTGAGAGAATTGCAGAATGTCAGATATTTAGCAGAAATTGTGACCGCGCGGCTTAGGGATTTTTTCAAAAAAAGTTGTTCAGACGTCGAGGGCTAATTCTGTTTCCAATGATAACAACACATCTGTTTCCACCGAAAAACCTTTCAGGGGATCACTTGCAACAGTTTGGCACCATTTTTGAGTGAATTGCAGAATGTCAGATTTTTAGCAGAAATTGTGACCGCGCGGCTTTGGGATTTTTTCAAAAAAAGTTGTTCAGACGTCGAGGGCTAATTCTGTTTCCGATGATAAAAACCCATATGTTTCCACCGAAAAACATTTCAGGGGATCACTTGCAACAGTTTGCCAACATTTTTGAGTGAATTGCAGAACGTCAGATTTTTAGCAGAAATTGTGACCGCGCGGCTTAGGAATTTTTTCAAAAAAAGTTGTTCAGACGTCGAGGGTTAATTCTGTTTCTGATGATAAAAACCCATCTGTTTCCACCGAAAAACATTTCAGGGGATCACTTGCAACAGTTTGCCAACATTTTTGAGTGAATTGCAGAACGTCAGATTTTTAGCAGAAATTGTGACCGCGCGGCTTAGGGATTTTTTCAAAAAAAGTTGTTCAGACGTCGAGGGTAATTCTGTGTCCAATGATAAAAACCCATCTGTTTCCACCGAAAAACATTTCAGGGGATCACTTGCAACAGTTTGCCAACATTTTTGAGTGAATTGCAGAACGTCAGATTTTTAGCAGAAATTGTGACCGCGCGGCTTAGGGATTATTTCAAAAAAAGTTGTTCAGACATCGAGGGCTAATTCTGTTTCCGATGATAAAAACCCATCTGTTTCCACCGAAAAACATTTCAGGGGATCACTTGCAACAGTTTGCCAACTTTTTTGAGTGAATTGCAGAACGTCAGATATTTAGCAGAAATTGTGACCGCGCGGCTTAAGGATTTTTTCAAAAAAAGTTGTTCAGACGTCGAGGGCTAATTCCGTTTCCAATGATAAAAACACATCTGTTTCCACCGAAAAACCTTTCAGGGGATCGTTTTCAACAGTTTGGCACCATTTTTGAGAGAATTGCAGAATGTCAGATATTTAGCAGAAATTGTGACCGCGCGGCTTAGGGATTTTTTCAAAAAAAGTTGTTCAGACGTCGAGGGCTAATTCTGTTTCCAATGATAACAACACATCTGTTTCCACCGAAAAACCTTTCAGGGGATCACTTGCAACAGTTTGGCACCATTTTTGAGTGAATTGCAGAATGTCAGATTTTTAGCAGAAATTGTGACCGCGCGGCTTAGGGATTTTTTCAAAAAAAGTTGTTCAGACGTCGAGGGCTAATTCTGTTTCCGATGATAAAAACCCATATGTTTCCACCGAAAAACATTTCAGGGGATCACTTGCAACAGTTTGCCAACATTTTTGAGTGAATTGCAGAACGTCAGATTTTTAGCAGAAATTGTGACCGTGCGGCTTAGGGATTTTTTCAAAAAAGGTTGTTCAGACGTCGAGGGCTAATTCTGTTTCCGATGATAAAAACCCATCTGTTTCCACCGAAAAACATTTCAGGGGATCACTTGCAACAGTTTGCCCAATTTTTTGAGTGAATTGCAGAACGTCAGATTTTTAGCAGAAATTGTGACCGCGCGGCTTAGGGATTTTTTCAAAAAAAGTTGTTCAGACGTCGAGGGCTAATTCTGTTTCCGATGATAAAAACCCATCTGTTTCCACCGAAAAACATTTCAGGGGATCACTTGCAACAGTTTGCCAACATTTTTGAGTGAATTGCAGAACGCCAGATTTTTAGCAGAAATTGTGACCACGCGGCTTAGGGATTTTTTCAAAAAAAGTTGTTCAGACGTCGAGGGCTAATTCTGTTTCCGAAGATAAAAACCCATCTGTTTCCACCGAAAAACATTTCAGGGGATCACTTGCAACAGTTTGCCAAATTTTTTGAGTGAATTGCAGAACGTCAGATTTTTAGCAGAAATTGTGACCGCGCGGCTTAGGGATTTTTTCAAAAAAAGTTGTTCAGACGTCGAGGGCTAATTCTGTTTCCAATGATAACAACACATCTGTTTCCACCGAAAAACCTTTCAGGGGATCACTTGCAACAGTTTGGCACCATTTTTGAGTGAATTGCAGAATGTCAGATTTTTAGCAGAAATTGTGACCGCGCGGCTTAGGGATTTTTTCAAAAAAAGTTGTTCAGACGTCGAGGGCTAATTCTGTTTCCGATGATAAAAACCCATATGTTTCCACCGAAAAACATTTCAGGGGATCACTTGCAACAGTTTGCCAACATTTTTGAGTGAATTGCAGAACGTCAGACTTTTAGCAGAAATTGTGACCGCGCGGCTTAGGAATTTTTTCAAAAAAGGTTGTTCAGACGTCGAGGGCTAATTCTGTTTCCGATGATAAAAACCCATCTGTTTCCACCGAAAAACATTTCAGGGGATCACTTGCAACAGTTTGCCAACATTTTTGAGTGAATTGCAGAACGTCAGATTTTTAGCAGAAATTGTGACCGCGCGGCTTAGGGATTTTTTCAAAAAAGGTTGTTCAGACGTCGAGGGCTAATTCTGTTTCCGATGATAAAAACCCATCTGTTTCCACCGAAAAACATTTCAGGGGATCACTTGCAACAGTTTGCCCAATTTTTTGAGTGAATTGCAGAACGTCAGATTTTTAGCAGAAATTGTGACCGCGCGGCTTAGGGATTTTTTCAAAAAAGGTTGTTCAGACGTCGAGGGCTAATTCTGTTTCCGATGATAAAAACACATCTGTTTCCACCGAAAAACCTTTCAGGGGATCGTTTGCATCAGTTTGGCACCATTTTTGAGTGAATTGCAGAACGTCAGATTTTTAGCAGAAATTGTGACCGCGCGGCTTAGGGATTTTTTCAAAAAAAGTTGTTCAGACGTCGAGGGCTAATTCTGTCTCCGATGGTAAAAACCCATATGTTTCCACCGAAAAACATTTCAGGGGATCACTTGCAGCAGTTTGCCAACATTTTTGAGTGAATTGCAGAACGTCAGATTTTTAGCAGAAATTGTGACTGCGCGGCTTAGGGATTTTTTCAAAAAAAGTTGTTCAGATGTCGAGGGCTAATTCTGTTTCCGAAGATAAAAACCCATCTGTTTCCACCGAAAAACATTTCAGGGGATCACTTGCAACAGTTTGCCAAATTTTTTGAGTGAATTGCAGAACGTCAGATTTTTAGCAGAAATTGTGACCGCGCGGCTTAGGGATTTTTTCAAAAAAAGTTGTTCAGACGTCGAGGACTAATTCTGTTTCCGATGATAAAAACCCATCTGTTTCTACCGAAAAACATTTCAGGGGATCACTTGCAACAGTTTGCCAACATTTTTGAGTGAATTGGAGAACGTCAGATTTTTAGCAGAAATTGTGACCGCGCGGTTTAGGGATTTTTTCAAAAAAAGTTGTTCAGACCTCGAGGGCTATTTCTGTTTCCGATGATAAAAACCCATCTGTTTCCACCGAAAAACATTTCAGGGGATCACTTGCAACAGTTTGCCAACATTTTTGAGTGAATTGCAGAACGCCAGATTTTTAGCAGAAATTGTGACCGCGCGGCTTAGGGATTTTTTCAAAAAAAGTTGTTCAGACGTCGAGGGCTAATTCTGTTTCCAATGATAACAACACATCTGTTTCCACCGAAAAACCTTTCAGGGGATCACTTGCAACAGTTTGCCAAATTTTTTGAGTGAATTGCAGAACGTCAGATTTTTAGCAGAAATTGTGACCGCGCGGCTTAGGGATTTTTTCAAAAAAAGTTGTTCAGACGTCGAGGGCTAATTCTGTTTCCAATGATAACAACACATCTGTTTCCACCGAAAAACCTTTCAGGGGATCACTTGCAACAGTTTGGCACCATTTTTGAGTGAATTGCAGAATGTCAGATTTTTAGCAGAAATTGTGACCGCGCGGCTTAGGGATTTTTTCAAAAAAAGTTGTTCAGACGTCGAGGGCTAATTCTGTTTCCGATGATAAAAACCCATATGTTTCCACCGAAAAACATTTCAGGGGATCACTTGCAACAGTTTGCCAACATTTTTGAGTGAATTGCAGAACGTCAGACTTTTAGCAGAAATTGTGACCGCGCGGCTTAGGGATTTTTTCAAAAAAGGTTGTTCAGACGTCGAGGGCTAATTCTGTTTCCGATGATAAAAACCCATCTGTTTCCACCGAAAAACATTTCAGGGGATCACTTGCAACAGTTTGCCAACATTTTTGAGTGAATTGCAGAACGTCAGATTTTTAGCAGAAATTGTGACCGCGCGGCTTAGGGATTTTTTCAAAAAAGGTTGTTCAGACGTCGAGGGCTAATTCTGTTTCCGATGATAAAAACCCATCTGTTTCCACCGAAAAACATTTCAGGGGATCACTTGCAACAGTTTGCCCAATTTTTTGAGTGAATTGCAGAACGTCAGATTTTTAGCAGAAATTGTGACCGCGCGGCTTAGGGATTTTTTCAAAAAAGGTTGTTCAGACGTCGAGGGCTAATTCTGTTTCCGATGATAAAAACACATCTGTTTCCACCGAAAAACCTTTCAGGGGATCGTTTGCATCAGTTTGGCACCATTTTTGAGTGAATTGCAGAACGTCAGATTTTTAGCAGAAATTGTGACCGCGCGGCTTAGGGATTTTTTCAAAAAAAGTTGTTCAGACGTCGAGGGCTAATTCTGTCTCCGATGGTAAAAACCCATATGTTTCCACCGAAAAACATTTCAGGGGATCACTTGCAGCAGTTTGCCAACATTTTTGAGTGAATTGCAGAACGTCAGATTTTTAGCAGAAATTGTGACTGCGCGGCTTAGGGATTTTTTCAAAAAAAGTTGTTCAGATGTCGAGGGCTAATTCTGTTTCCGAAGATAAAAACCCATCTGTTTCCACCGAAAAACATTTCAGGGGATCACTTGCAACAGTTTGCCAAATTTTTTGAGTGAATTGCAGAACGTCAGATTTTTAGCAGAAATTGTGACCGCGCGGCTTAGGGATTTTTTCAAAAAAAGTTGTTCAGACGTCGAGGACTAATTCTGTTTCCGATGATAAAAACCCATCTGTTTCTACCGAAAAACATTTCAGGGGATCACTTGCAACAGTTTGCCAACATTTTTGAGTGAATTGGAGAACGTCAGATTTTTAGCAGAAATTGTGACCGCGCGGTTTAGGGATTTTTTCAAAAAAAGTTGTTCAGACCTCGAGGGCTATTTCTGTTTCCGATGATAAAAACCCATCTGTTTCCACCGAAAAACATTTCAGGGGATCACTTGCAACAGTTTGCCAACATTTTTGAGTGAATTGCAGAACGCCAGATTTTTAGCAGAAATTGTGACCGCGCGGCTTAGGGATTATTTCAAAAAAAGTTGTTCAGACATCGAGGGCTAATTCTGTTTCCGATGATAAAAACCCATCTGTTTCCACCGAAAAACATTTCAGGGGATCACTTGCAACAGTTTGCCAACTTTTTTGAGTGAATTGCAGAACGTCAGATATTTAGCAGAAATTGTGACCGCGCGGCTTAAGGATTTTTTCAAAAAAAGTTGTTCAGACGTCGAGGGCTAATTCCGTTTCCAATGATAAAAACACATCTGTTTCCACCGAAAAACCTTTCAGGGGATCGTTTTCAACAGTTTGGCACCATTTTTGAGAGAATTGCAGAATGTCAGATATTTAGCAGAAATTGTGACCGCGCGGCTTAGGGATTTTTTCAAAAAAAGTTGTTCAGACGTCGAGGGCTAATTCTGTTTCCAATGATAACAACACATCTGTTTCCACCGAAAAACCTTTCAGGGGATCACTTGCAACAGTTTGGCACCATTTTTGAGTGAATTGCAGAATGTCAGATTTTTAGCAGAAATTGTGACCGCGCGGCTTAGGGATTTTTTCAAAAAAAGTTGTTCAGACGTCGAGGGCTAATTCTGTTTCCGATGATAAAAACCCATATGTTTCCACCGAAAAACATTTCAGGGGATCACTTGCAACAGTTTGCCAACATTTTTGAGTGAATTGCAGAACGTCAGATTTTTAGCAGAAATTGTGACCGCGCGGCTTAGGAATTTTTTCAAAAAAAGTTGTTCAGACGTCGAGGGTTAATTCTGTTTCTGATGATAAAAACCCATCTGTTTCCACCGAAAAACATTTCAGGGGATCACTTGCAACAGTTTGCCAACATTTTTGAGTGAATTGCAGAACGTCAGATTTTTAGCAGAAATTGTGACCGCGCGGCTGAGAAATTTTTTCAAAAAAAGTTGTTCAGACGTCGAGGGTTAATTCTGTTTCCGATGATAAAAACCCATCTGTTTCCACCAAAAAACATTTCAGGGGATCACTTGCAACAGTTTGCCAACATTTTTGAGTGAATTGGAGAACGTCAGATTTTTAGCAGAAATTGTGACCGCGCGGTTTAGGGATTTTTTCAAAAAAAGTTGTTCAGACCTCGAGGGCTATTTCTGTTTCCGATGATAAAAACCCATCTGTTTCCACCGAAAAACATTTCAGGGGATCACTTGCAACAGTTTGCCAACATTTTTGAGTGAATTGCAGAACGTCAGATTTTTAGCAGAAATTGTGACCGCGCGGCTTAGGAATTTTTTCAAAAAAAGTTGTTCAGACGTCGAGGGTTAATTCTGTTTCTGATGATAAAAACCCATCTGTTTCCACCGAAAAACATTTCAGGGGATCACTTGCAACAGTTTGCCAACATTTTTGAGTGAATTGCAGAACGTCAGATTTTTAGCAGAAATTGTGACCGCGCGGCTGAGGAATTTTTTCAAAAAAAGTTGTTCAGACGTCGAGGGTTAATTCTGTTTCCGATGATAAAAACCCATCTGTTTCCACCAAAAAACATTTCAGGGGATCACTTGCAACAGTTTGCCAACATTTTTGAGTGAATTGGAGAACGTCAGATTTTTAGCAGAAATTGTGACCGCGCGGTTTAGGGATTTTTTCAAAAAAAGTTGTTCAGACCTCGAGGGCTATTTCTGTTTCCGATGATAAAAACCCATCTGTTTCCACCGAAAAACATTTCAGGGGATCACTTGCAACAGTTTGCCAACATTTTTGAGTGAATTGCAGAACGCCAGATTTTTAGCAGAAATTGTGACCGCGCGGTTTAGGGATTTTTTCAAAAAAAGTTGTTCAGACCTCGAGGGCTATTTCTGTTTCCGATGATAAAAACCCATCTGTTTCCACCGAAAAACATTTCAGGGGATCACTTGCAACAGTTTGCCAACATTTTTGAGTGAATTGCAGAACGCCAGATTTTTAGCAGAAATTGTGACCGCGCGGCTTAGGGATTTTTTCAAAAAAAGTTGTTCAGACGTCGAGGGCTAATTCTGTGTCCAATGATAAAAACCCATCTGTTTCCACCGAAAAACATTTCAGGGGATCACTTGCAACAGTTTGCCAACATTTTTGAGTGAATTGCAGAACGTCAGATTTTTAGCAGAAATTGTGACCGCGCGGCTTAGGGATTATTTCAAAAAAAGTTGTTCAGACATCGAGGGCTAATTCTGTTTCCGATGATAAAAACCCATCTGTTTCCACCGAAAAACATTTCAGGGGATCACTTGCAACAGTTTGCCAACTTTTTTGAGTGAATTGCAGAACGTCAGATATTTAGCAGAAATTGTGACCGCGCGGCTTAAGGATTTTTTCAAAAAAAGTTGTTCAGACGTCGAGGGCTAATTCCGTTTCCAATGATAAAAACACATCTGTTTCCACCGAAAAACCTTTCAGGGGATCGTTTTCAACAGTTTGGCACCATTTTTGAGAGAATTGCAGAATGTCAGATATTTAGCAGAAATTGTGACCGCGCGGCTTAGGGATTTTTTCAAAAAAAGTTGTTCAGACGTCGAGGGCTAATTCTGTTTCCAATGATAACAACACATCTGTTTCCACCGAAAAACCTTTCAGGGGATCACTTGCAACAGTTTGGCACCATTTTTGAGTGAATTGCAGAATGTCAGATTTTTAGCAGAAATTGTGACCGCGCGGCTTAGGGATTTTTTCAAAAAAAGTTGTTCAGACGTCGAGGGCTAATTCTGTTTCCGATGATAAAAACCCATATGTTTCCACCGAAAAACATTTCAGGGGATCACTTGCAACAGTTTGCCAACATTTTTCAGTGAATTGCAGAACGTCAGATTTTTAGCAGAAATTGTGACCGCGCGGCTTAGGAATTTTTTCAAAAAAAGTTGTTCAGACGTCGAGGGTTAATTCTGTTTCTGATGATAAAAACCCATCTGTTTCCACCGAAAAACATTTCAGGGGATCACTTGCAACAGTTTGCCAACATTTTTGAGTGAATTGCAGAACGTCAGATTTTTAGCAGAAATTGTGACCGCGCGGCTGAGGAATTTTTTCAAAAAAAGTTGTTCAGACGTCGAGGGTTAATTCTGTTTCCGATGATAAAAACCCATCTGTTTCCACCAAAAAACATTTCAGGGGATCACTTGCAACAGTTTGCCAACATTTTTGAGTGAATTGGAGAACGTCAGATTTTTAGCAGAAATTGTGACCGCGCGGTTTAGGGATTTTTTCAAAAAAAGTTGTTCAGACCTCGAGGGCTATTTCTGTTTCCGATGATAAAAACCCATCTGTTTCCACCGAAAAACATTTCAGGGGATCACTTGCAACAGTTTGCCAACATTTTTGAGTGAATTGCAGAACGTCAGATTTTTAGCAGAAATTGTGACCGCGCGGCTTAGGAATTTTTTCAAAAAAAGTTGTTCAGACGTCGAGGGTTAATTCTGTTTCTGATGATAAAAACCCATCTGTTTCCACCGAAAAACATTTCAGGGGATCACTTGCAACAGTTTGCCAACATTTTTGAGTGAATTGCAGAACGTCAGATTTTTAGCAGAAATTGTGACCGCGCGGCTGAGGAATTTTTTCAAAAAAAGTTGTTCAGACGTCGAGGGTTAATTCTGTTTCCGATGATAAAAACCCATCTGTTTCCACCAAAAAACATTTCAGGGGATCACTTGCAACAGTTTGCCAACATTTTTGAGTGAATTGGAGAACGTCAGATTTTTAGCAGAAATTGTGACCGCGCGGTTTAGGGATTTTTTCAAAAAAAGTTGTTCAGACCTCGAGGGCTATTTCTGTTTCCGATGATAAAAACCCATCTGTTTCCACCGAAAAACATTTCAGGGGATCACTTGCAACAGTTTGCCAACATTTTTGAGTGAATTGCAGAACGCCAGATTTTTAGCAGAAATTGTGACCGCGCGGCTTAGGGATTTTTTCAAAAAAAGTTGTTCAGACGTCGAGGGCTAATTCTGTGTCCAATGATAAAAACCCATCTGTTTCCACCGAAAAACATTTCAGGGGATCACTTGCAACAGTTTGCCAACATTTTTGAGTGAATTGCAGAACGTCAGATTTTTAGCAGAAATTGTGACCGCGCGGCTTAGGGATTATTTCAAAAAAAGTTGTTCAGACATCGAGGGCTAATTCTGTTTCCGATGATAAAAACCCATCTGTTTCCACCGAGAAACATTTCAGGGGATCACTTGCAACAGTTTGCCAACTTTTTTGAGTGAATTGCAGAACGTCAGATATTTAGCAGAAATTGTGACCGCGCGGCTTAAGGATTTTTTCAAAAAAAGTTGTTCAGACGTCGAGGGCTAATTCCGTTTCCAATGATAAAAACACATCTGTTTCCACCGAAAAACCTTTCAGGGGATCGTTTTCAACAGTTTGGCACCATTTTTGAGAGAATTGTAGAATGTCAGATATTTAGCAGAAATTGTGACCGCGCGGCTTAGGGATTTTTTCAAAAAAAGTTGTTCAGACGTCGAGGGCTAATTCTGTTTCCAATGATAACAACACATCTGTTTCCACCGAAAAACCTTTCAGGGGATCACTTGCAACAGTTTGGCACCATTTTTGAGTGAATTGCAGAATGTCAGATTTTTAGCAGAAATTGTGACCGCGCGGCTTAGGGATTTGTTCAAAAAAAGTTGTTCAGACGTCGAGGGCTAATTCTGTTTCCGATGATAAAAACCCATATGTTTCCACCGAAAAACATTTCAGGGGATCACTTGCAACAGTTTGCCAACATTTTTGAGTGAATTGCAGAACGTCAGATTTTTAGCAGAAATTGTGACCGCGCGGCTTAGGAATTTTTTCAAAAAAAGTTGTTCAGACGTCGAGGGTTAATTCTGTTTCTGATGATAAAAACCCATCTGTTTCCATTGAAAAACATTTCAGGGGATCACTTGCAACAGTTTGCCAACATTTTTGAGTGAATTGCAGAACGTCAGATTTTTAGCAGAAATTGTGACCGCGCGGCTGAGGAATTTTTTCAAAAAAAGTTGTTCAGACGTCGAGGGTTAATTCTGTTTCCGATGATAAAAACCCATCTGTTTCCACCAAAAAACATTTCAGGGGATCACTTGCAACAGTTTGCCAACATTTTTGAGTGAATTGGAGAACGTCAGATTTTTAGCAGAAATTGTGACCGCGCGGTTTAGGGATTTTTTCAAAAAAAGTTGTTCAGACCTCGAGGGCTATTTCTGTTTCCGATGATAAAAACCCATCTGTTTCCACCGAAAAACATTTCAGGGGATCACTTGCAACAGTTTGCCAACATTTTTGAGTGAATTGCAGAACGTCAGATTTTTAGCAGAAATTGTGACCGCGCGGCTTAGGAATTTTTTCAAAAAAAGTTGTTCAGACGTCGAGGGTTAATTCTGTTTCTGATGATAAAAACCCATCTGTTTCCACCGAAAAACATTTCAGGGGATCACTTGCAACAGTTTGCCAACATTTTTGAGTGAATTGGAGAACGTCAGATTTTTAGCAGAAATTGTGACCGCGCGGTTTAGGGATTTTTTCAAAAAAAGTTGTTCAGACCTCGAGGGCTATTTCTGTTTCCGATGATAAAAACCCATCTGTTTCCACCGAAAAACATTTCAGGGGATCACTTGCAACAGTTTGGCAACATTTTTGAGTGAATTGCAGAACGCCAGATTTTTAGCAGAAATTGTGACCGCGCGGCTTAGGGATTTTTTCAAAAAAAGTTGTTCAGACGTCGAGGGCTAATTCTGTTTCCAATGATAACAACACATCTTTTTCCACCGAAAAACCTTTCAGGGGATCACTTGCAACAGTTTGGCACCATTTTTGAGTGAATTGCAGAATGTCAGATTTTTAGCAGAAATTGTGACCGCGCGGCTTAGGGATTTTTTCAAAAAAAGTTGTTCAGACGTCGAGGGCTAATTCTGTTTCCGATGATAAAAACCCATATGTTTCCACCGAAAAACATTCCAGGGGATCACTTGCAACAGTTTGCCAACATTTTTGAGTGAATTGCAGAACGTCAGATTTTTAGCAGAAATTGTGACCGCGCGGCTTAGGAATTTTTTCAAAAAAAGTTGTTCAGACGTCGAGGGTTAATTCTGTTTCTGATGATAAAAACCCATCTGTTTCCACCGAAAAACATTTCAGGGGATCACTTGCAACAGTTTGCCAACATTTTTGAGTGAATTGCAGAACGTCAGATTTTTAGCAGAAATTGTGACCGCGCGGCTGAGGAATTTTTTCAAAAAAAGTTGTTCAGACGTCGAGGGTTAATTCTGTTTCCGATGATAAAAACCCATCTGTTTCCACCAAAAAACATTTCAGGGGATCACTTGCAACAGTTTGCCAACATTTTTGAGTGAATTGGAGAACGTCAGATTTTTAGCAGAAATTGTGACCGCGCGGTTTAGGGATTTTTTCAAAAAAAGTTGTTCAGACCTCGAGGGCTATTTCTGTTTCCGATGATAAAAACCCATCTGTTTCCACCGAAAAACATTTCAGGGGATCACTTGCAACAGTTTGCCAACATTTTTGAGTGAATTGCAGAACGTCAGATTTTTAGCAGAAATTGTGACCGCGCGGCTTAGGAATTTTTTCAAAAAAAGTTGTTCAGACGTCGAGGGTTAATTCTGTTTCTGATGATAAAAACCCATCTGTTTCCACCGAAAAACATTTCAGGGGATCACTTGCAACAGTTTGCCAACATTTTTGAGTGAATTGCAGAACGTCAGATTTTTAGCAGAAATTGTGACCGCGCGGTTTAGGGATTTTTTCAAAAAAAGTTGTTCAGACGTCGAGGGTTAATTCTGTTTCTGATGATAAAAACCCATCTGTTTCCACTGAAAAACATTTCAGGGGATCACTTGCAACAGTTTGCCAACATTTTTGAGTGAATTGGAGAACGTCAGATTTTTAGCAGAAATTGTGACCGCGCGGTTTAGGGATTTTTTCAAAAAAAGTTGTTCAGACCTCGAGGGCTATTTCTGTTTCCGATGATAAAAACCCATCTGTTTCCACCGAAAAACATTTCAGGGGATCACTTGCAACAGTTTGCCAACATTTTTGAGTGAATTGCAGAACGCCAGATTTTTAGCAGAAATTGTGACCGCGCGGCTTAGGGATTTTTTCAAAAAAAGTTGTTCAGACGTCGAGGGCTAATTCTGTGTCCAATGATAAAAACCCATCTGTTTCCACCGAAAAACATTTCAGGGGATCACTTGCAACAGTTTGCCAACATTTTTGAGTGAATTGCAGAACGTCAGATTTTTAGCAGAAATTGTGACCGCGCGGCTTAGGGATTATTTCAAAAAAAGTTGTTCAGACATCGAGGGCTAATTCTGTTTCCGATGATAAAAACCCATCTGTTTCCACCGAGAAACATTTCAGGGGATCACTTGCAACAGTTTGCCAACTTTTTTGAGTGAATTGCAGAACGTCAGATATTTAGCAGAAATTGTGACCGCGCGGCTTAAGGATTTTTTCAAAAAAAGTTGTTCAGACGTCGAGGGCTAATTCCGTTTCCAATGATAAAAACACATCTGTTTCCACCGAAAAACCTTTCAGGGGATCGTTTTCAACAGTTTGGCACCATTTTTGAGAGAATTGCAGAATGTCAGATATTTAGCAGAAATTGTGACCGCGCGGCTTAGGGATTTTTTCAAAAAAAGTTGTTCAGACGTCGAGGGCTAATTCTGTTTCCAATGATAACAACACATCTGTTTCCACCGAAAAACCTTTCAGGGGATCACTTGCAACAGTTTGGCACCATTTTTGAGTGAATTGCAGAATGTCAGATTTTTAGCAGAAATTGTGACCGCGCGGCTTAGGGATTTTTTCAAAAAAAGTTGTTCAGACGTCGAGGGCTAATTCTGTTTCCGATGATAAAAACCCATATGTTTCCACCGAAAAACATTTCAGGGGATCACTTGCAACAGTTTGCCAACATTTTTGAGTGAATTGCAGAACGTCAGATTTTTAGCAGAAATTGTGACCGCGCGGCTTAGGAATTTTTTCAAAAAAAGTTGTTCAGACGTCGAGGGTTAATTCTGTTTCTGATGATAAAAACCCATCTGTTTCCACCGAAAAACATTTCAGGGGATCACTTGCAACAGTTTGCCAACATTTTTGAGTGAATTGCAGAACGTCAGATTTTTAGCAGAAATTGTGACCGCGCGGCTGAGGAATTTTTTCAAAAAAAGTTGTTCAGACGTCGAGGGTTAATTCTGTTTCCGATGATAAAAACCCATCTGTTTCCACCAAAAAACATTTCAGGGGATCACTTGCAACAGTTTGCCAACATTTTTGAGTGAATTGGAGAACGTCAGATTTTTAGCAGAAATTGTGACCGCGCGGTTTAGGGATTTTTTCAAAAAAAGTTGTTCAGACCTCGAGGGCTATTTCTGTTTCCGATGATAAAAACCCATCTGTTTCCACCGAAAAACATTTCAGGGGATCACTTGCAACAGTTTGCCAACATTTTTGAGTGAATTGCAGAACGTCAGATTTTTAGCAGAAATTGTGACCGCGCGGCTTAGGAATTTTTTCAAAAAAAGTTGTTCAGACGTCGAGGGTTAATTCTGTTTCTGATGATAAAAACCCATCTGTTTCCACCGAAAAACATTTCAGGGGATCACTTGCAACAGTTTGCCAACATTTTTGAGTGAATTGCAGAACGTCAGATTTTTAGCAGAAATTGTGACCGCGCGGCTGAGGAATTTTTTCAAAAAAAGTTGTTCAGACGTCGAGGGTTAATTCTGTTTCCGATGATAAAAACCCATCTGTTTCCACCTAAAAACATTTCAGGGGATCACTTGCAACAGTTTGCCAACATTTTTGAGTGAATTGGAGAACGTCAGATTTTTAGCAGAAATTGTGACCGCGCGGTTTAGGGATTTTTTCAAAAAAAGTTGTTCAGACCTCGAGGGCTATTTCTGTTTCCGATGATAAAAACCCATCTGTTTCCACCGAAAAACATTTCAGGGGATCACTTGCAACAGTTTGCCAACATTTTTGAGTGAATTGCAAAACGCCAGATTTTTAGCAGAAATTGTGACCGCGCGGCTTAGGGATTTTTTCAAAAAAAGTTGTTCAGACGTCGAGGGCTAATTCTGTGTCCAATGATAAAAACCCATCTGTTTCCACCGAAAAACATTTCAGGGGATCACTTGCAACAGTTTGCCAACATTTTTGAGTGAATTGCAGAACGTCAGATTTTTAGCAGAAATTGTGACCGCGCGGCTTAGGGATTATTTCAAAAAAAGTTGTTCAGACATCGAGGGCTAATTCTGTTTCCGATGATAAAAACCCATCTGTTTCCACCGAAAAACATTTCAGGGGATCACTTGCAACAGTTTGCCAACTTTTTTGAGTGAATTGCAGAACGTCAGATATTTAGCAGAAATTGTGACCGCGCGGCTTAAGGATTTTTTCAAAAAAAGTTGTTCAGACGTCGAGGGCTAATTCCGTTTCCAATGATAAAAACACATCTGTTTCCACCGAAAAACCTTTCAGGGGATCGTTTTCAACAGTTTGGCACCATTTTTGAGAGAATTGCAGAATGTCAGATATTTAGCAGAAATTGTGACCGCGCGGCTTAGGGATTTTTTCAAAAAAAGTTGTTCAGACGTCGAGGGCTAATTCTGTTTCCAATGATAACAACACATCTGTTTCCACCGAAAAACATTTCAGGGGATCACTTGCAACAGTTTGCCAACTTTTTTGAGTGAATTGCAGAACGTCAGATTTTTAGCAGAAATTGTGACTGCGCGGCTTAGGGATTTTTTCAAAAAAAGTTGTTCAGACGTCAAGGGCTAATTCTGTTTCCGATGATAAAAACACATAGGTTTCCACCGAAAAACCTTTCAGGGGATCGTTTGCAACAGTTTGGCACCATTTTTGAGTGAATTGCAGAACGTCAGATTTTTAGCAGAAATTGTGACCGCGCGGCTTAGGGATTTTTTCAAAAAAAGTTGTTCAGACGTCGAGGGCTAATTCTGTTTCCGATGATAAAAACCCATCTGTTTCCACCGAAAAACATTTCAGGGGATCACTTGCAACAGTTTGCCAACATTTTTGAGTGAATTGCAGAACGTCAGATTTTTAGCAGAAATTGTGACCGCGCGGCTTAGGGATTTTTTCAAAAAAGGTTGTTCAGACGTCGAGGGCTAATTCTGTTTCCGATGATAAAAACCCATCTGTTTCCACTGAAAAACATTTCAGGGGATCACTTGCAACAGTTTGCCCAATTTTTTGAGTGAATTGCAGAACGTCAGATTTTTAGCAGAAATTGTGACCGCGCGGCTTAGGGATTTTTTCAAAAAAAGTTGTTCAGACGTCGAGGGCTAATTCTGTTTCCGATGATAAAAACCCATCTGTTTCCACCGAAAAACATTTCAGGGGATCACTTGCAACAGTTTGCCAACATTTTTGAGTGAATTGCAGAACGCCAGATTTTTAGCAGAAATTGTGACCGCGCGGCTTAGGGATTTTTTCAAAAAAAGTTGTTCAGACGTCGAGGGCTAATTCTGTTTCCGAAGATAAAAACCCATCTGTTTCCACCGAAAAACATTTCAGGGGATCACTTGCAACAGTTTGCCAAATTTTTTGAGTGAATTGCAGAACGTCAGATTTTTAGCAGAAATTGTGACCGCGCGGCTTAGGGATTTTTTCAAAAAAAGTTGTTCAGACGTCGAGGGCTAATTCTGTTTCCGATGATAAAAACCCATATGTTTCCACCGAAAAACATTTCAGGGGATCACTTGCAACAGTTTGTCAACATTTTTGAGTGAATTGCAGAACGTCAGATTTTTAGCAGAAATTGTGACCGCGCGGCTTAGGAATTTTTTCAAAAAAAGTTGTTCAGACGTCGAGGGTTAATTCTGTTTCCGATGATAAAAACCCATCTGTTTCCACCAAAAAACATTTCAGGGGATCACTTGCAACAGTTTGCCAACTTTTTTGAGTGAATTGCAGAACGTCAGATTTTTAGCAGAAATTGTGACTGCGCGGCTTAGGGATTTTTTCAAAAAAAGTTGTTCAGACGTCAAGGGCTAATTCTGTTTCCGATGATAAAAACACATAGGTTTCCACCGAAAAACCTTTCAGGGGATCGTTTGCAACAGTTTGGCACCATTTTTGAGTGAATTGCAGAACGTCAGATTTTTAGCAGAAATTGTGACCGTGCGGCTTAGGGATTTTTTCAAAAAAAGTTGTTCAGACGTCGAGGGCTAATTCTGTTTCCGATGATAAAAACCCATCTGTTTCCACCGAAAAACATTTCAGGGGATCACTTGCAACAGTTTGCCAACATTTTTGAGTGAATTGCAGAACGTCAGATTTTTAGCAGAAATTGTGACCGCGCGGCTTAGGGATTTTTTCAAAAAAGGTTGTTCAGACGTCGAGGGCTAATTCTGTTTCCGATGATAAAAACCCATCTGTTTCCACCGAAAAACATTTCAGGGGATCACTTGCAACAGTTTGCCCAATTTTTTGAGTGAATTGCAGAACGTCAGATTTTTAGCAGAAATTGTGACCGCGCGGCTTAGGGATTTTTTCAAAAAAAGTTGTTCAGACGTCGAGGGCTAATTCTGTTTCCGATGATAAAAACCCATCTGTTTCCACCGAAAAACATTTCAGGGGATCACTTGCAACAGTTTGCCAACATTTTTGAGTGAATTGCAGAACGCCAGATTTTTAGCAGAAATTGTGACCGCGCGGCTTAGGGATTTTTTCAAAAAAAGTTGTTCAGACGTCGAGGGCTAATTCTGTTTCCGACGATAAAAACCCATCTGTTTCCACCGAAAAACATTTCAGGGGATCACTTGCAACAGTTTGCCAAATTTTTTGAGTGAATTGCAGAACGTCAGATTTTTAGCAGAAATTGTGACCGCGCGGCTTAGGGATTTTTTCAAAAAAAGTTGTTCAGACGTCGAGGGCTAATTCTGTTTCCAATGATAACAACACATCTGTTTCCACCGAAAAACCTTTCAGGGGATCACTTGCAACAGTTTGGCACCATTTTTGAGTGAATTGCAGAATGTCAGATTTTTAGCAGAAATTGTGACCGCGCGGCTTAGGGATTTTTTCAAAAAAAGTTGTTCAGACGTCGAGGGCTAATTCTGTTTCCGATGATAAAAACCCATATGTTTCCACCGAAAAACATTTCAGGGGATCACTTGCAACAGTTTGCCAACATTTTTGAGTGAATTGCAGAACGTCAGATTTTTAGCAGAAATTGTGACCGCGCGGCTTAGGAATTTTTTCAAAAAAAGTTGTTCAGACGTCGAGGGTTAATTCTGTTTCTGATGATAAAAACCCATCTGTTTCCACCGAAAAACATTTCAGGGGATCACTTGCAACAGTTTGCCAACATTTTTGAGTGAATTGCAGAACGTCAGATTTTTAGCAGAAATTGTGACCGCGCGGCTGAGGAATTTTTTCAAAAAAAGTTGTTCAGACGTCGAGGGTTAATTCTGTTTCCGATGATAAAAACCCATCTGTTTCCACCAAAAAACATTTCAGGGGATCACTTGCAACAGTTTGCCAACTTTTTTGAGTGAATTGCAGAACGTCAGATTTTTAGCAGAAATTGTGACTGCGCGGCTTAGGGATTTTTTCAAAAAAAGTTGTTCAGACGTCAAGGGCTAATTCTGTTTCCGATGATAAAAACACATAGGTTTCCACCGAAAAACATTTCAGGGGATCACTTGCAACAGTTTGCCCAATTTTTTGAGTGAATTGCAGAACGTCAGATTTTTAGCAGAAATTGTGACCGCGCGGCTTAGGGATTTTTTCAAAAAAAGTTGTTCAGACGTCGAGGGCTAATTCTGTTTCCGATGATAAAAACCCATCTGTTTCCACCGAAAAACATTTCAGGGGATCACTTGCAACAGTTTGCCAACATTTTTGAGTGAATTGCAGAACGCCAGATTTTTAGCAGAAATTGTGACCGCGCGGCTTAGGGATTTTTTCAAAAAAGGTTGTTCAGACGTCGAGGGCTAATTCTGTTTCCGATGATAAAAACCCATCTGTTTCCACCGAAAAACATTTCAGGGGATCACTTGCAACAGTTTGCCCAATTTTTTGAGTGAATTGCAGAACGTCAGATTTTTAGCAGAAATTGTGACCGCGCGGCTTAGGGATTTTTTCAAAAAAAGTTGTTCAGACGTCGAGGGCTAATTCTGTTTCCGATGATAAAAACCCATCTGTTTCCACCGAAAAACATTTCAGGGGATCACTTGCAACAGTTTGCCAACATTTTTGAGTGAATTGCAGAACGCCAGATTTTTAGCAGAAATTGTGACCGCGCGGCTTAGGGATTTTTTCAAAAAAAGTTGTTCAGACGTCGAGGGCTAATTCTGTTTCCGAAGATAAAAACCCATCTGTTTCCACCGAAAAACATTTCAGGGGATCACTTGCAACAGTTTGCCAAATTTTTTGAGTGAATTGCAGAACGTCAGATTTTTAGCAGAAATTGTGACCGCGCGGCTTAGGGATTTTTTCAAAAAAAGTTGTTCAGACGTCGAGGGCTAATTCTGTTTCCGATGATAAAAACCCATCTGTTTCTACCGAAAAACATTTCAGGGGATCGCTTGCAACAGTTTGCCAACATTTTTGAGTGAATTGGAGAACGTCAGATTTTTAGCAGAAATTGTGACCGCGCGGCTTAGGGATTTTTTCAAAAAAGGTTGTTCAGACGTCGAGGGCTAATTCTGTTTCCGATGATAAAAACCCATCTGTTTCCACCGAAAAACATTTCAGGGGATCACTTGCAACAGTTTGCCAAATTTTTTGAGTGAATTGCAGAACGTCAGATTTTTAGCAGAAATTGTGACCGCGCGGCTTAGGGATTTTTTCAAAAAAAGTTGTTCAGACGTCGAGGGCTAATTCTGTTTCCGATGATAAAAACCCATCTGTTTCTACCGAAAAACATTTCAGGGGATAACTTGCAACAGTTTGCCAACATTTTTGAGTGAATTGGAGAACGTCAGATTTTTAGCAGAAATTGTGACCGCGCGGTTTAGGGATTTTTTCAAAAAAAGTTGTTCAGACCTCGAGGGCTATTTCTGTTTCCGATGATAAAAACCCATCTGTTTCCACCGAAAAACATTTCAGGGCATCACTTGCAACAGTTTGCCAACATTTTTGAGTGAATTGCAGAACGCCAGATTTTTAGCAGAAATTGTGACCGCGCGGCTTAGGGATTTTTTCAAAAAAAGTTGTTCAGACGTCGAGGGCTAATTCTGTGTCCAATGATAAAAACCCATCTGTTTCCACCGAAAAACATTTCAGGGGATCACTTGCAACAGTTTGCCAACATTTTTGAGTGAATTGCAGAACGTCAGATTTTTAGCAGAAATTGTGACCGCGCGGCTTAGGGATTTTTTCAAAAAAAGTTGTTCAGACGTCGAGGGCTAATTCTGTTTCCGATGATAAAAACCCATATGTTTCCACCGAAAAACATTTCAGGGGATCACTTGCAACAGTTTGCCAACATTTTTGAGTGAATTGCAGAACGTCAGATTTTTAGCAGAAATTGTGACCGCGCGGCTTAGGAATTTTTTCAAAAAAAGTTGTTCAGACGTCGAGGGTTAATTCTGTTTCTGATGATAAAAACCCATCTGTTTCCACCGAAAAACATTTCAGGGGATAACTTGCAACAGTTTGCCAACATTTTTGAGTGAATTGCAGAACGTCAGATTTTTAGCAGAAATTGTGACCGCGCGGCTGAGGAATTTTTTCAAAAAAAGGTGTTCAGACGTCGAGGGTTAATTCTGTTTCCGATGATAAAAACCCATCTGTTTCCACCAAAAAACATTTCAGGGGATCACTTGCAACAGTTTGCCAACTTTTTTGAGTGAATTGCAGAACGTCAGATTTTTAGCAGAAATTGTGACTGCGCGGCTTAGGGATTTTTTCAAAAAAAGTTGTTCAGACGTCAAGGGCTAATTCTGTTTCCGATGATAAAAACACATAGGTTTCCACCGAAAAACCTTTCAGGGGATCGTTTGCAACAGTTTGGCACCATTTTTGAGTGAATTGCAGAACGTCAGATTTTTAGCAGAAATTGTGACCGCGCGGCTTAGGGATTTTTTCAAAAAAGGTTGTTCAGACGTCGAGGGCTAATTCTGTTTCCGATGATAAAAACCCATCTGTTTCCACCGAAAAACATTTCAGGGGATCACTTGCAACAGTTTGCGAACATTTTTGAGTGAATTGCAGAACGTCAGATTTTTAGCAGAAATTGTGACCGCGCGGCTTAGGGATTTTTTCAAAAAAGGTTGTTCAGACGTCGAGGGCTAATTCTGTTTCCGATGATAAAAACCCATCTGTTTCCACCGAAAAACATTTCAGGGGATCACTTGCAACAGTTTGCCCAATTTTTTGAGTGAATTGCAGAACGTCAGATTTTTAGCAGAAATTGTGACCGCGCGGCTTAGGGATTTTTTCAAAAATAGTTGTTCAGACGTCGAGGGCTAATTCTGTTTCCGATGATAAAAACACATCTGTTTCCACCGAAAAACCTTTCAGGGGATCGTTTGCATCAGTTTGGCACCATCTTTGAGTGAATTGCAGAACGTCAGATTTTTAGCAGAAATTGTGACCGCGCGGCTTAGGGATTTTTTCAAAAAAAGTTGTTCAGACGTCGAGGGCTAATTCTGTCTCCGATGGTAAAAACCCATATGTTTCCACCGAAAAACATTTCAGGGGATCACTTGCAACAGTTTGCCAACATTTTTGAGTGAATTGCAGAACGTCAGATTTTTAGCAGAAATTGTGACTGCGCGGCTTAGGGATTTTTTCAAAAAAAGTTGTCCAGACGTCGAGGGCTAATTCTGTTTCCGATGATAAAAACACATCTGTTTCCACCGAAAAACATTTCAGGGGATCACTTGCAACAGTTTGCCAACATTTTTGAGTGAATTGCAGAACGTCAGATATTTAGCAGAAATTTTGACCGCGCGGCTTAGGGATTTTTTCAAAAAAAGTTGTTCAGACGTCGAGGGCTAATTCTGTTTCCGAAGATAAAAACCCATCTGTTTCCACCGAAAAACATTTCAGGGGATCACTTGCAACAGTTTGCCAAATTTTTTGAGTGAATTGCAGAACGTCAGATTTTTAGCAGAAATTGTGACCGCGAGGCTTAGGGATTTTTTCAAAAAAAGTTGTTCAGACGTCGAGGGCTAATTCTGTTTCCGATGATAAAAACCCATCTGTTTCTACCGAAAAACATTTCAGGGGATCACTTGCAACAGTTTGCCAACATTTTTGAGTGAATTGGAGAACGTCAGATTTTTAGCAGAAATTGTGACCGCGCGGTTTAGGGATTTTTTCAAAAAAAGTTGTTCAGACCTCGAGGGCTATTTCTGTTTCCGATGATAAAAACCCATCTGTTTCCACCGAAAAACATTTCAGGGGATCACTTGCAACAGTTTGCCAACATTTTTGAGTGAATTGCAGAACGCCAGATTTTTAGCAGAAATTGTGACCGCGCGGCTTAGGGATTATTTCAAAAAAAGTTGTTCAGACATCGAGGGCTAATTCTGTTTCCGATGATAAAAACCCATCTGTTTCCACCGAAAAACATTTCAGGGGATCACTTGCAACAGTTTGCCAACTTTTTTGAGTGAATTGCAGAACGTCAGATATTTAGCAGAAATTGTGACCGCGCGGCTTAAGGATTTTTTCAAAAAAAGTTGTTCAGACGTCGAGGGCTAATTCTGTTTCCAATGATAAAAACACATCTGTTTCCACCGAAAAACCTTTCAGGGGATCGTTTTCAACAGTTTGGCACCATTTTTGAGAGAATTGCAGAATGTCAGATATTTAGCAGAAATTGTGACCGCGCGGCTTAGGGATTTTTTCAAAAAAAGTTGTTCAGACGTCGAGGGCTAATTCTGTTTCCAATGATAAAAACACATCTGTTTCCACCGAAAAACCTTTCAGGGGATCACTTGCAACAGTTTGGCACCATTTTTGAGTGAATTGCAGAATGTCAGATTTTTAGCAGAAATTGTGACCGCGCGGCTTAGGGATTTTTTCAAAAAATGTTGTTCAGACGTCGAGGGCTAATTCTGTTTCCGATGATAAAAACCCATATGTTTCCACCGAAAAACATTTCAGGGGATCACTTGCAACAGTTTGCCAACATTTTTGAGTGAATTGCAGAGCGTCAGATTTTTAGCAGAAATTGTGACCGCGCGGCTTAGGAATTTTTTCAAAAAAAGTTGTTCAGACGTCGAGGGTTAATTCTGTTTCTGATGATAAAAACCCATCTGTTTCCACCGAAAAACATTTCAGGGGATCACTTGCAACAGTTTGCCAACATTTTTGAGTGAATTGCAGAACGTCAGATTTTTAGCAGAAATTGTGACCGCGCGGCTGAGGAATTTTTTCAAAAAAAGTTGTTCAGACGTCGAGGGTTAATTCTGTTTCCGATGATAAAAACCCATCTGTTTCCACCAAAAAACATTTCAGGGGATCACTTGCAACAGTTTGCCAACTTTTTTGAGTGAATTGCAGAACGTCAGATTTTTAGCAGAAATTGCGACTGCGCGGCTTAGGGATTTTTTCAAAAAAAGTTGTTCAGACGTCGAGGGCTAATTCTGTTTCCGATGATAAAAACACATCTGTTTCCACCGAAAAACATTTCAGGGGATCACTTGCAACAGTTTGCCAACATTTTTGAGTGAATTGCAGAACGTCAGATTTTTAGCAGAAATTGTGACCGCGCGGCTTAGGGATTTTTTCAAAAAAGGTTGTTCAGACGTCGAGGGCTAATTCTGTTTCCGATGATAAAAACCCATCTGTTTCCACCGAAAAACATTTCAGGGGATCACTTGCAACAGTTTGCCAACATTTTTGAGTGAATTGCAGAACGTCAGATTTTTAGCAGAAATTGTGACCGCGCGGCTTAGGGATTTTTTCAAAAAAGGTTGTTCACACGTCGAGGGCTAATTCTGTTTCCGATGATAAAAACCCATCTGTTTCCACCGAAAAACATTTCAGGGGATCACTTGCAACAGTTTGCCCAATTTTTTGAGTGAATTGCAGAACGTCAGATTTTTAGCAGAAATTGTGACCGCGCGGCTTAGGGATTTTTTCAAAAAAAGTTGTTCAGACGTCGAGGGCTAATTCTGTTTCCGATGATAAAAACCCATCTGTTTCCACCGAAAAACATTTCAGGGGATCACTTGCAACAGTTTGCCAACATTTTTGAGTGAATTGCAGAACGCCAGATTTTTAGCAGAAATTGTGACCGCGCGGCTTAGGGATTTTTTCAAAAAAAGTTGTTCAGACGTCGAGGGCTAATTCTGTGTCCAATGATAAAAACCCATCTGTTTCCACCGAAAAACATTTCAGGGGATCACTTGCAACAGTTTGCCAACATTTTTGAGTGAATTGCAGAACGTCAGATTTTTAGCAGAAATTGTGACCGCGCGGCTTAGGGATTTTTTCAAAAAAAGTTGTTCAGACGTCGAGGGCTAATTCTGTTTCCGATGATAAAAACCCATATGTTTCCACCGAAAAACATTTCAGGGGATCACTTGCAACAGTTTGCCAACATTTTTGAGTGAATTGCAGAACGTCAGATTTTTAGCAGAAATTGTGACCGCGCGGCTTAGGAATTTTTTCAAAAAAAGTTGTTCAGACGTCGAGGGTTAATTCTGTTTCTGATGATAAAAACCCATCTGTTTCCACCGAAAAACATTTCAGGGGATCACTTGCAACAGTTTGCCAACATTTTTGAATGAATTGCAGAACGTCAGATTTTTAGCAGAAATTGTGACCGCGCGGCTGAGGAATTTTTTCAAAAAAAGTTGTTCAGACGTCGAGGGTTAATTCTGTTTCCGATGATAAAAACCCATCTGTTTCCACCAAAAAACATTTCAGGGGATCGTTTGCATCAGTTTGGCACCATTTTTGAGTGAATTGCAGAACGTCAGATTTTTAGCAGAAATTGTGACCGCGCCTTAGGGATTTTTTCAAAAAAAGTTGTTCAGACGTCAAGGGCTAATTCTGTTTCCGATGATAAAAACACATAGGTTTCCACCGAAAAACCTTTCAGGGGATCGTTTGCAACAGTTTGGCACCATTTTTGAGTGAATTGCAGAACGTCAGATTTTTAGCAGAAATTGTGACCGCGCGGCTTAGGGATTATTTCAAAAAAAGTTGTTCAGACATCGAGGGCTAATTCTGTTTCCGATTATAAAAACCCATCTGTTTCCACCGAAAAACATTTCAGGGGATCACTTGCAACAGTTTGCCAACTTTTTTGAGTGAATTGCAGAACGTCAGATATTTAGCAGAAATTGTGACCGCGCGGCTTAAGGATTTTTTCAAAAAAAGTTGTTCAGACGTCGAGGGCTAATTCTGTTTCCAATGATAAAAACACATCTGTTTCCACCGAAAAACCTTTCAGGGGATCGTTTTCAACAGTTTGGCACCATTTTTGAGAGAATTGCAGAATGTCAGATATTTAGCAGAAATTGTGACCGCGCGGCTTAGGGATTTTTTCAAAAAAAGTTGTTCAGACGTCGAGGGCTAATTCTGTTTCCAATGATAACAACACATCTGTTTCCACCGAAAAACCTTTCAGGGGATCACTTGCAACAGTTTGCCAACATTTTTGAGTGAATTGCAGAACGTCAGATTTTTAGCAGAAATTGTGACCGCGCGGCTGAGGAATTTTTTCAAAAAAAGTTGTTCAGACGTCGAGGGTTAATTCTGTTTCCGATGATAAAAACCCATCTGTTTCCACCAAAAAACATTTCAGGGGATCACTTGCAACAGTTTGCCAACTTTTTTGAGTGAATTGCAGAACGTCAGATTTTTAGCAGAAATTGCGACTGCGCGGCTTAGGGATTTTTTCAAAAAAAGTTGTTCAGACGTCGAGGGCTAATTCTGTTTCCGATGATAAAAACACATCTGTTTCCACCGAAAAACATTTCAGGGGATCACTTGCAACAGTTTGCCAACATTTTTGAGTGAATTGCAGAACGTCAGATTTTTAGCAGAAATTGTGACCGCGCGGCTGAGGAATTTTTTCAAAAAAAGTTGTTCAGACGTCGAGGGTTAATTCTGTTTCCGATGATAAAAACCCATCTGTTTCCACCAAAAAACATTTCAGGGGATCACTTGCAACAGTTTGCCAACTTTTTTGAGTGAATTGCAGAACGTCAGATTTTTAGCAGAAATTGTGACTGCGCGGCTTAGGGATTTTTTCAAAAAAAGTTGTTCAGACGTCAAGGGCTAATTCTGTTTCCGATGATAAAAACACATAGGTTTCCACCGAAAAACCTTTCAGGGGATCGTTTGCAACAGTTTGGCACCATTTTTGAGTTAATTGCAGAACGTCAGATTTTTAGCAGAAATTGTGACCGCGCGGCTTAGGGATTTTTTCAAAAAAGGTTGTTCAGACGTCGAGGGCTAATTCTGTTTCCGATGATAAAATCCCATCTGTTTCCACCGAAAAACATTTCAGGGGATCACTTGCAACAGTTTGCCAACATTTTTGAGTGAATTGCAGAACGTCAGATTTTTAGCAGAAATTGTGACCGCGCGGCTTAGGGATTTTTTCAAAAAAGGTTGTTCAGACGTCGAGGGCTAATTCTGTTTCCGATGATAAAAACCCATCTGTTTCCACCGAAAAACATTTCAGGGGATCACTTGCAACAGTTTGCCCAATTTTTTGAGTGAATTGCAGAACGTCAGATTTTTAGCAGAAATTGTGACCGCGCGGCTTAGGGATTTTTTCAAAAAAAGTTGTTCAGACGTCGAGGGCTAATTCTGTTTCCGATGATAAAAACCCATCTGTTTCCACCGAAAAACATTTCAGGGGATCACTTGCAACAGTTTGCCAACATTTTTGAGTGAATTGCAGAACGCCAGATTTTTAGCAGAAATTGTGACCGCGCGGCTTAGGGATTTTTTCAAAAAAAGTTGTTCAGACGTCGAGGGCTAATTCTGTGTCCAATGATAAAAACCCATCTGTTTCCACCGAAAAACATTTCAGGGGATCACTTGCAACAGTTTGCCAACATTTTTGAGTGAATTGCAGAACGTCAGATTTTTAGCAGAAATTGTGACCGCGCGGCTTAGGGATTTTTTCAAAAAAAGTTGTTCAGACGTCGAGGGCTAATTCTGTTTCCGATGATAAAAACCCATATGTTTCCACCGAAAAACATTTCAGGGGATCACTTGCAACAGTTTGCCAACATTTTTGAGTGAATTGCAGAACGTCAGATTTTTAGCAGAAATTGTGACCGCGCGGCTTAGGAATTTTTTCAAAAAAAGTTGTTCAGACGTCGAGGGTTAATTCTGTTTCTGATGATAAAAACCCATCTGTTTCCACCGAAAAACATTTCAGGGGATCACTTGCAACAGTTTGCCAACATTTTTGAGTGAATTGCAGAACGTCAGATTTTTAGCAGAAATTGTGACCGCGCGGCTGAGGAATTTTTTCAAAAAAAGTTGTTCAGACGTCGAGGGTTAATTCTGTTTCCGATGATAAAAACCCATCTGTTTCCACCAAAAAACATTTCAGGGGATCGTTTGCATCAGTTTGGCACCATTTTTGAGTGAATTGCAGAACGTCAGATTTTTAGCAGAAATTGTGACCGCGCCTTAGGGATTTTTTCAAAAAAAGTTGTTCAGACGTCAAGGGCTAATTCTGTTTCCGATGATAAAAACACATAGGTTTCCACCGAAAAACCTTTCAGGGGATCGTTTGCAACAGTTTGGCACCATTTTTGAGTGAATTGCAGAACGTCAGATTTTTAGCAGAAATTGTGACCGCGCGGCTTAGGGATTATTTCAAAAAAAGTTGTTCAGACATCGAGGGCTAATTCTGTTTCCGATTATAAAAACCCATCTGTTTCCACCGAAAAACATTTCAGGGGATCACTTGCAACAGTTTGCCAACTTTTTTGAGTGAATTGCAGAACGTCAGATATTTAGCAGAAATTGTGACCGCGCGGCTTAAGGATTTTTTCAAAAAAAGTTGTTCAGACGTCGAGGGCTAATTCTGTTTCCAATGATAAAAACACATCTGTTTCCACCGAAAAACCTTTCAGGGGATCGTTTTCAACAGTTTGGCACCATTTTTGAGAGAATTGCAGAATGTCAGATATTTAGCAGAAATTGTGACCGCGCGGCTTAGGGATTTTTTCAAAAAAAGTTGTTCAGACGTCGAGGGCTAATTCTGTTTCCAATGATAACAACACATCTGTTTCCACCGAAAAACCTTTCAGGGGATCACTTGCAACAGTTTGCCAACATTTTTGAGTGAATTGCAGAACGTCAGATTTTTAGCAGAAATTGTGACCGCGCGGCTGAGGAATTTTTTCAAAAAAAGTTGTTCAGACGTCGAGGGTTAATTCTGTTTCCGATGATAAAAACCCATCTGTTTCCACCAAAAAACATTTCAGGGGATCACTTGCAACAGTTTGCCAACTTTTTTGAGTGAATTGCATAACGTCAGATTTTTAGCAGAAATTGCGACTGCGCGGCTTAGGGATTTTTTCAAAAAAAGTTGTTCAGACGTCGAGGGCTAATTCTGTTTCCGATGATAAAAACACATCTGTTTCCACCGAAAAACATTTCAGGGGATCACTTGCAACAGTTTGCCAACATTTTTGAGTGAATTGCAGAACGTCAGATTTTTAGCAGAAATTGTGACCGCGCGGCTTAGGGATTTTTTCAAAAAAGGTTGTTCAGACGTCGAGGGCTAATTCTGTTTCCGATGATAAAAACCCATCTGTTTCCACCGAAAAACATTTCAGGGGATCACTTGCAACAGTTTGCCAACATTTTTGAGTGAATTGCAGAACGTCAGATTTTTAGCAGAAATTGTGACCGCGCGGCTTAGGGATTTTTTCAAAAAAGGTTGTTCACACGTCGAGGGCTAATTCTGTTTCCGATGATAAAAACCCATCTGTTTCCACCGAAAAACATTTCAGGGGATCACTTGCAACAGTTTGCCCAATTTTTTGAGTGAATTGCAGAACGTCAGATTTTTAGCAGAAATTGTGACCGCGCGGCTTAGGGATTTTTTCAAAAAAAGTTGTTCAGACGTCGAGGGCTAATTCTGTTTC
This sequence comes from Podarcis bocagei, assembly GCF_964188305.1. Classification (NCBI taxonomy): domain Eukaryota; kingdom Metazoa; phylum Chordata; class Lepidosauria; order Squamata; family Lacertidae; genus Podarcis; species Podarcis bocagei. The sequence continues at coordinate 783,951 of NW_027670335.1, forward strand.
CGATGATAAAAACCCATCTGTTTCCACCGAAAAACATTTCAGGGGATCACTTGCAACAGTTTGCCAACATTTTTGAGTGAATTGCAGAACGTCAGATTTTTAGCAGAAATTGTGACCGCGCGGCTTAGGAATTTTTTCAAAAAAAGTTGTTCAGACGTCGAGGGTTAATTCTGTTTCCGATGATAAAAACCCATCTGTTTCCACCGAAAAACATTTCAGGGGATCGTTTGCATCAGTTTGGCACCATTTTTGAGTGAATTGCAGAACGTCAGATTTTTAGCAGAAATTGTGACCGCGCCTTAGGGATTTTTTCAAAAAAAGTTGTTCAGACGTCAAGGGCTAATTCTGTTTCCGATGATAAAAACACATAGGTTTCCACCGAAAAACCTTTCAGGGGATCGTTTGCAACAGTTTGGCACCATTTTTGAGTGAATTGCAGAACGTCAGATTTTTAGCAGAAATTGTGACCGCGCGGCTTAGGGATTATTTCAAAAAAAGTTGTTCAGACATCGAGGGCTAATTCTGTTTCCGATTATAAAAACCCATCTGTTTCCACCGAAAAACATTTCAGGGGATCACTTGCAACAGTTTGCCAACTTTTTTGAGTGAATTGCAGAACGTCAGATATTTAGCAGAAATTGTGACCGCGCGGCTTAAGGATTTTTTCAAAAAAAGTTGTTCAGACGTCGAGGGCTAATTCTGTTTCCAATGATAAAAACACATCTGTTTCCACCGAAAAACCTTTCAGGGGATCGTTTTCAACAGTTTGGCACCATTTTTGAGAGAATTGCAGAATGTCAGATATTTAGCAGAAATTGTGACCGCGCGGCTTAGGGATTTTTTCAAAAAAAGTTGTTCAGACGTCGAGGGCTAATTCTGTTTCCAATGATAACAACACATCTGTTTCCACCGAAAAACCTTTCAGGGGATCACTTGCAACAGTTTGGCACCATTTTTGAGTGAATTGCAGAATGTCAGATTTTTAGCAGAAATTGTGACCGCGCGGCTTAGGGATTGTTTCAAAAAAAGTTGTTCAGACGTCGAGGGCTAATTCTGTTTCCGATGATAAAAACCCATATGTTTCCACCGAAAAACATTTCAGGGGATCACTTGCAACAGTTTGCCAACTTTTTTGAGTGAATTGCAGAACGTCAGATTTTTAGCAGAAATTGTGACCGCGCGGCTTAGGGATTTTTTCAAAAAAAGTTGTTCAGACGTCGAGGGTTAATTCTGTTTCCGATGATAAAAACCCATCTGTTTCCACCAAAAAACATTTCAGGGGATCGTTTGCATCAGTTTGGCACCATTTTTGAGTGAATTGCAGAACGTCAGATTTTTAGCAGAAATTGTGACCGCGCCTTAGGGATTTTTTCAAAAAAAGTTGTTCAGACGTCAAGGGCTAATTCTGTTTCCGATGATAAAAACACATAGGTTTCCACCGAAAAACCTTTCAGGGGATCGTTTGCAACAGTTTGGCACCATTTTTGAGTGAATTGCAGAACGTCAGATTTTTAGCAGAAATTGTGACCGCGCGGCTTAGGGATTATTTCAAAAAAAGTTGTTCAGACATCGAGGGCTAATTCTGTTTCCGATTATAAAAACCCATCTGTTTCCACCGAAAAACATTTCAGGGGATCACTTGCAACAGTTTGCCAACTTTTTTGAGTGAATTGCAGAACGTCAGATATTTAGCAGAAATTGTGACCGCGCGGCTTAAGGATTTTTTCAAAAAAAGTTGTTCAGACGTCGAGGGCTAATTCTGTTTCCAATGATAAAAACACATCTGTTTCCACCGAAAAACCTTTCAGGGGATCGTTTTCAACAGTTTGGCACCATTTTTGAGAGAATTGCAGAATGTCAGATATTTAGCAGAAATTGTGACCGCGCGGCTTAGGGATTTTTTCAAAAAAAGTTGTTCAGACGTCGAGGGCTAATTCTGTTTCCAATGATAACAACACATCTGTTTCCACCGAAAAACCTTTCAGGGGATCACTTGCAACAGTTTGGCACCATTTTTGAGTGAATTGCAGAATGTCAGATTTTTAGCAGAAATTGTGACCGCGCGGCTTAGGGATTGTTTCAAAAAAAGTTGTTCAGACGTCGAGGGCTAATTCTGTTTCCGATGATAAAAACCCATATGTTTCCACCGAAAAACATTTCAGGGGATCACTTGCAACAGTTTGCCAACTTTTTTGAGTGAATTGCAGAACGTCAGATTTTTAGCAGAAATTGTGACCGCGCGGCTTAGGAATTTTTTCAAAAAAAGTTGTTCAGACGTCGAGGGTTAATTCTGTTTCTGATGATAAAAACCCATCTGTTTCCACCGAAAAACATTTCAGGGGATCACTTGCAACAGTTTGCCAACATTTTTGAGTGAATTGCAGAACGTCAGATTTTTAGCAGAAATTGTGACCGCGCGGCTGAGGAATTTTTTCAAAAAAAGTTGTTCAGACGTCGAGGGTTAATTCTGTTTCCGATGATAAAAACCCATCTGTTTCCACCAAAAAACATTTCAGGGGATCACTTGCAACAGTTTGCCAACTTTTTTGAGTGAATTGCAGAACGTCAGATTTTTAGCAGAAATTGTGACTGCGCGGCTTAGGGATTTTTTCAAAAAAAGTTGTTCAGACGTCAAGGGCTAATTCTGTTTCCGATGATAAAAACACATAGGTTTCCACCGAAAAACCTTTCAGGGGATCGTTTGCAACAGTTTGGCACCATTTTTGAGTGAATTGCAGAACGTCAGATTTTTAGCAGAAATTGTGACCGCGCGGCTTAGGGATTTTTTCAAAAAAGGTTGTTCAGACGTCGAGGGCTAATTCTGTTTCCGATGATAAAATCCCATCTGTTTCCACCGAAAAACATTTCAGGGGATCACTTGCAACAGTTTGCCAACATTTTTGAGTGAATTGCAGAACGTCAGATTTTTAGCAGAAATTGTGACCGCGCGGCTTAGGGATTTTTTCAAAAAAGGTTGTTCAGACGTCGAGGGCTAATTCTGTTTCCGATGATAAAAACCCATCTGTTTCCACCGAAAAACATTTCAGGGGATCACTTGCAACAGTTTGCCCAATTTTTTGAGTGAATTGCAGAACGTCAGATTTTTAGCAGAAATTGTGACCGCGCGGCTTAGGGATTTTTTCAAAAAAAGTTGTTCAGATGTCGAGGGCTAATTCTGTTTCCGATGATAAAAACCCATCTGTTTCTACCGAAAAACATTTCAGGGGATCACTTGCAACAGTTTGCCAGCATTTTTGAGTGAATTGGAGAACGTCAGATTTTTAGCAGAAATTGTGACCGCGCGGCTTAGAGATTTTTTCAAAAAAAGTTGTTCAGACGTCGAGGGCTAATTCTGTTTCCGATGATAAAAACCCATCTGTTTCCAACGAAAAACATTTCAGGGGATCACTTGCAACAGTTTGCCAACTTTTTTGAGTGAATTGCAGAACGTCAGATTTTTAGCAGAAATTGTGACTGCGCGGCTTAGGGATTTTTTCAAAAAAAGTTGTTCAGACGTCGAGGGCTAATTCTGTTTCCGATGATAAAAACACATCTGTTTCCACCGAAAAACATTTCAGGGGATCACTTGCAACAGTTTGCCAACATTTTTGAGTGAATTGCAGAACGTCAGATATTTAGCAGAAATTTTGACCGCGCGGCTTAGGGATTTTTTCAAAAAAAGTTGTTCAGACGTCGAGGGCTAATTCTGTTTCCGATGATAAAAACCCATCTGTTTCTACCAAAAAACATTTCAGGGGATCACTTGCAACAGTTTGCCAGCATTTTTGAGTGAATTGGAGAACGTCAGATTTTTAGCAGAAATTGTGACCGCGCGGCTTAGAGATTTTTTCAAAAAAAGTTGTTCAGACGTCGAGGGCTAATTCTGTTTCCGATGATAAAAACCCATCTGTTTCCAACGAAAAACATTTCAGGGGATCACTTGCAACAGTTTGCCAACTTTTTTGAGTGAATTGCAGAACGTCAGATTTTTAGCAGAAATTGTGACTGCGCGGCTTAGGGATTTTTTCAAAAAAAGTTGTTCAGACGTCGAGGGCTAATTCTGTTTCCGATGATAAAAACACATCTGTTTCCACCGAAAAACATTTCAGGGGATCACTTGCAACAGTTTGCCAACATTTTTGAGTGAATTGCAGAACGTCAGATATTTAGCAGAAATTTTGACCGCGCGGCTTAGGGATTTTTTCAAAAAAAGTTGTTCAGACGTCGAGGGCTAATTCTGTTTCCGAAGATGAAATCCCATCTGTTTCCACCGAAAAACATTTCAGGGGATCACTTGCAACAGTTTGCCAACATTTTTGAGTGAATTGGAGAACGTCAGATTTTTAGCAGAAATTGTGACCGCGCGGTTTAGGGATTTTTTCAAAAAAAGTTGTTCAGACGTCGAGGGCTAATTCTGTTTCCGATGATAAAAACCCATCTGTTTCCACCGAAAAACATTTCAGGGGATCACTTGCAACAGTTTGCCAATATTTTTGAGTGAATTGCAGAACGCCAGATTTTTAGCAGAAATTGTGACCGCGCGGCTTAGGGATTTTTTCAAAAAAAGTTGTTCAGACGTCGAGGGCTAATTCTGTGTCCAATGATAAAAACCCATCTGTTTCCACCGAAAAACATTTCAGGGGATCACTTGCAACAGTTTGCCAACATTTTTGAGTGAATTGCAGAACGTCAGATTTTTAGCAGAAATTGTGACCGCGCGGCTTAGGGATTTTTTCAAAAAAAGTTGTTCAGACGTCGAGGGCTAATTCTGTTTCCGATGATAAAAACCCATATGTTTCCACCGAAAAACATTTCAGGGGATCACTTGCAACAGTTTGCCAACTTTTTTGAGTGAATTGCAGAACGTCAGATTTTTAGCAGAAATTGTGACCGCGCGGCTTAGGAATTTTTTCAAAAAAAGTTGTTCAGACGTCGAGGGTTAATTCTGTTTCTGATGATAAAAACCCATCTGTTTCCACCGAAAAACATTTCAGGGGATCACTTGCAACAGTTTGCCAACATTTTTGAGTGAATTGCAGAACGTCAGATTTTTAGCAGAAATTGTGACCGCGCGGCTGAGGAATTTTTTCAAAAAAAGTTGTTCAGACGTCGAGGGTTAATTCTGTTTCCGATGATAAAAACCCATCTGTTTCCACCAAAAAACATTTCAGGGGATCACTTGCAACAGTTTGCCAACTTTTTTGAGTGAATTGCAGAACGTCAGATTTTTAGCAGAAATTGTGACTGCGCGGGTTAGGGATTTTTTCAAAAAAAGTTGTTCAGACGTCAAGGGCTAATTCTGTTTCCGATGATAAAAACACATAGGTTTCCACCGAAAAACCTTTCAGGGGATCGTTTGCAACAGTTTGGCACCATTTTTGAGTGAATTGCAGAACGTCAGATTTTTAGCAGAAATTGTGACCGCGCGGCTTAGGGATTTTTTCAAAAAAGGTTGTTCAGACGTCGAGGGCTAATTCTGTTTCCGATGATAAAATCCCATCTGTTTCCACCGAAAAACATTTCAGGGGATCACTTGCAACAGTTTGCCAACATTTTTGAGTGAATTGCAGAACGTCAGATTTTTAGCAGAAATTGTGACCGCGCGGCTTAGGGATTTTTTCAAAAAAGGTTGTTCAGACGTCGAGGGCTAATTCTGTTTCCGATGATAAAAACCCATCTGTTTCCACCGAAAAACATTTCAGGGGATCACTTGCAACAGTTTGCCCAATTTTTTGAGTGAATTGCAGAACGTCAGATTTTTAGCAGAAATTGTGACCGCGCGGCTTAGGGATTTTTTCAAAAAAAGTTGTTCAGATGTCGAGGGCTAATTCTGTTTCCGATGATAAAAACCCATCTGTTTCTACCGAAAAACATTTCAGGGGATCACTTGCAACAGTTTGCCAGCATTTTTGAGTGAATTGGAGAACGTCAGATTTTTAGCAGAAATTGTGACCGCGCGGCTTAGAGATTTTTTCAAAAAAAGTTGTTCAGACGTCGAGGGCTAATTCTGTTTCCGATGATAAAAACCCATCTGTTTCCAACGAAAAACATTTCAGGGGATCACTTGCAACAGTTTGCCAACTTTTTTGAGTGAATTGCAGAACGTCAGATTTTTAGCAGAAATTGTGACTGCGCGGCTTAGGGATTTTTTCAAAAAAAGTTGTTCAGACGTCGAGGGCTAATTCTGTTTCCGATGATAAAAACACATCTGTTTCCACCGAAAAACATTTCAGGGGATCACTTGCAACAGTTTGCCAACATTTTTGAGTGAATTGCAGAACGTCAGATATTTAGCAGAAATTTTGACCGCGCGGCTTAGGGATTTTTTTCAAAAAAAGTTGTTCAGACGTCGAGGGCTAATTCTGTTTCCGATGATAAAAACCCATCTGTTTCTACCGAAAAACATTTCAGGGGATCACTTGCAACAGTTTGCCAGCATTTTTGAGTGAATTGGAGAACGTCAGATTTTTAGCAGAAATTGTGACCGCGCGGCTTAGAGATTTTTTCAAAAAAAGTTGTTCAGACGTCGAGGGCTAATTCTGTTTCCGATGATAAAAACCCATCTGTTTCCAACGAAAAACATTTCAGGGGATCACTTGCAACAGTTTGCCAACTTTTTTGAGTGAATTGCAGAACGTCAGATTTTTAGCAGAAATTGTGACTGCGCGGCTTAGGGATTTTTTCAAAAAAAGTTGTTCAGACGTCGAGGGCTAATTCTGTTTCCGATGATAAAAACACATCTGTTTCCACCGAAAAACATTTCAGGGGATCACTTGCAACAGTTTGCCAACATTTTTGAGTGAATTGCAGAACGTCAGATATTTAGCAGAAATTTTGACCGCGCGGCTTAGGGATTTTTTCAAAAAAAGTTGTTCAGACGTCGAGGGCTAATTCTGTTTCCGAAGATGAAATCCCATCTGTTTCCACCGAAAAACATTTCAGGGGATCACTTGCAACAGTTTGCCAACATTTTTGAGTGAATTGGAGAACGTCAGATTTTTAGCAGAAATTGTGAACCGCGCGGTTTAGGGATTTTTTCAAAAAAAGTTGTTCAGACGTCGAGGGCTAATTCTGTTTCCGATGATAAAAACCCATCTGTTTCCACCGAAAAACATTTCAGGGGATCACTTGCAACAGTTTGCCAATATTTTTGAGTGAATTGCAGAACGCCAGATTTTTAGCAGAAATTGTGACCGCGCGGCTTAGGGATTTTTTCAAAAAAAGTTGTTCAGACGTCGAGGGCTAATTCTGTGTCCAATGATAAAAACCCATCTGTTTCCACCGAAAAACATTTCAGGGGATCACTTGCAACAGTTTGCCAACATTTTTGAGTGAATTGCAGAACGTCAGATTTTTAGCAGAAATTGTGACCGCGCGGCTTAGGGATTTTTTCAAAAAAAGTTGTTCAGACGTCGAGGGCTAATTCTGTTTCCGATGATAAAAACCCATATGTTTCCACCGAAAAACATTTCAGGGGATCACTTGCAACAGTTTGCCAACTTTTTTGAGTGAATTGCAGAACGTCAGATTTTTAGCAGAAATTGTGACCGCGCGGCTTAGGAATTTTTTCAAAAAAAGTTGTTCAGACGTCGAGGGTTAATTCTGTTTCTGATGATAAAAACCCATCTGTTTCCACCGAAAAACATTTCAGGGGATCACTTGCAACAGTTTGCCAACATTTTTGAGTGAATTGCAGAACGTCAGATTTTTAGCAGAAATTGTGACCGCGCGGCTGAGGAATTTTTTCAAAAAAAGTTGTTCAGACGTCGAGGGTTAATTCTGTTTCCGATGATAAAAACCCATCTGTTTCCACCAAAAAACATTTCAGGGGATCACTTGCAACAGTTTGCCAACTTTTTTGAGTGAATTGCAGAACGTCAGATTTTTAGCAGAAATTGTGACTGCGCGGCTTAGGGATTTTTTCAAAAAAGTTGTTCAGACGTCAAGGGCTAATTCTGTTTCCGATGATAAAAACACATAGGTTTCCACCGAAAAACCTTTCAGGGGATCGTTTGCAACAGTTTGGCACCATTTTTGAGTGAATTGCAGAACGTCAGATTTTTAGCAGAAATTGTGACCGCGCGGCTTAGGGATTTTTTCAAAAAAGGTTGTTCAGACGTCGAGGGCTAATTCTGTTTCCGATGATAAAATCCCATCTGTTTCCACCGAAAAACATTTCAGGGGATCACTTGCAACAGTTTGCCAACATTTTTGAGTGAATTGCAGAACGTCAGATTTTTAGCAGAAATTGTGACCGCGCGGCTT